>NC_061116.1:102766887-102872334 GCF_002878395.1 Capsicum annuum | reverse complement strand
CTAGAAGTTGGATGTAGGAGCTTAGGGTTTTCTTTTTGAGGGAATTTGATGAAATATAACATATAATGCTTCTAATAGGCTTTAATATAGGGTTTGGACGGATTTTGGGTGAGGGAGAATGACCAAACGCCCCTAAACCCATAAAAAAAACTGAAATTCGCGTCTGAAATAGTGTTGGCGTGCGATCTGCGCGCGGCGCGGGCCTAATCGCCGTGGCTTACAGCTCTTTACTAAAAGGGTTGTAACTTTTCACTCAGGTATCGGATTTTTATGAAATTGGTATCGTTAAAAAGATAATTCAATTATATACAATTTTATAGGTCTTAGGATGAAAAATTAAATGTATATAAAGATTTATAGCCATTTGAAATAGACCCTTGTAGAATCGAATGTCAAACTTTGGACGAATCAATTGGTCTGAGCTCAACTTTGTTCTAAGTCATTCCTATGAAAAATTTTCACCTCAAAGCTACTTCATAGACTAGGATAATGATCATGAAAACTATATTCACATGAGAGTCACTGGGATGAGAGTTTAGACTCGTAGAAACGACGATTCGAATTCTAGCACAAAAATACAGGGTATTACATTATATTCCCCTTGGGAACATTCATCCTCGAATATGAATAATTAAACTCAAACACAGAGGAATCTTTGTATTTAAGCTATCATGTACAACTGATATAAATCAAATCACTGAATCTGAAACATAATGAGCCACTGAACTGATCAGCAAATGCACGAATTCTTATGAAAATAGCTATATGGCTTAGATAAGAATGAGTGTCAACTTATGAGTCACCATTACTTTGCACTGGACCTAATCTCATGAGAAAAGATGAGAGGTTTATAAAAATGAAAACTTAGGGTATTACAATATCCCCCTCTTGGGATCGTTCCCCCCGAATGATTTTTGGTTGAAATACTAAAGAAGATCGAGATGATACACAGGATACTCACGAACTGAATCATGGCTTAATATCTGAATCTGAAACAGATGCTATTAAGGAGTAAAGAGCTTTGAGCATAATCTGAATAAAACATCTGAATAAGGAATTACAACATTGCTATCCCTATGTGACCTGAAACATCGGACCATAAATCATAAGCTAGGATTGAATTACTAGGCCTTAAGAAATGTGACTTCTTACTTTTAAGCTTAGCAACACTGATCAAATTCTTCTTCGACTAGGCTATTCCCTTCAAATATCACACTCGTTTGATTAAACTTAAAGTTTTCATATGGCATTGATGAATTCGTCTGTTAAAGTCTAAAATAAACTAGTTCCCTTTATTATGGTAAGGCCTAACTCGAAACCACCAGGTGCTACATGTAACTCCACACCATAATACAAATCTGGGCCATGAATCCAACACTCTGAGCACTATCATAACTACTAACTCTAGGATGATTTTCCTCATCACTTCAACCATTAAATTCAACTTCTTACATGCCGACATGACATTCAAGCCTATTTTCATATCAATATCTACACCATTCAATTGTTTGGAAGACACACATAAACTATTCTCAACTAAAAAAATCATACACAGGACTTTACCTCAATATTCTCCACTCATGGACTTACACAAAAAAACCATACAACAATCTCTCCCAACAAGGCACAACTACTTATTTCTATCTGCACAATCATTCATCATTACTATCTTGATCTAAGGGAAGGTCACTGAAAGGTTCGAATATTGGGATTCGAAACATGAAGGGATATTAAGCATAACTTAACACCTTACTGAGGCCCGTGGAGTAGAGGATTCACGGCATAGATTCATTAAAGCGATCTAATCTAAAGATGTATCTGATATAAATTTGAATTTCACTGGTCGTTAATAGTGTTGCATGGGTACATGAGTCAGGAGATACATGACATAAATTTTTGGAATTCCTAACTTTCGGAAGGTGATTTCAACTTCTGAATGATCTAGAACTCCCCATATTAAGAACTGGAAAGATACATGATTCTCTATTATGCAGGCAAATATGAACTATGATCATTGAACTAACACATAAGGCATAAGTAGATATTGGAATAACTGAAATACCCACACTAAAATAAAAATGGGTTAAGACCCATTCTCACTCTCTCGATGTTTCTACACTACACTGGCATCACTACTAAAATTGGGAAGTCTAACTTTGTTACTCATTCTATCATCTCTCCCTTATCCTTAAGCAATCATTATAAAACTGTGGAACCCCTTAATACAAAGCTTTCTTGGAGTAGCAATGGAGGATCTGGACTTCTTTGAAGAAGAGCTTCGAAGTTCTTAGGGCATTGCTTGGGAAAAAAGTAATGAAAACATGTCTAATGTGTCTAGAATAGGCTTAAATCATATGTTTAGATGGATTGGGGATGGGAAAAAGACTCATTTTCCCTTAATGAGATGAAACAAAAAATATAAGCTGAAATTTGGCCTGGCGCGATCCAGCAGGCGGCGCCCATTCTAAAGCGGTGCACTACCCTAGGCGGCGCCTGCTAATTGCGGGATGCTACTGGAATGAAAACCAAACATGGTCTTAGGCTTGTCTAAAAATTCCAAAACTCACCCGGAACATACTACAACCTTGCCCCATCGCATCACAACAAAAATTTCAAGAAACAAATGTCAGGAAGGTCACCAAAAAAAAAATCAACAAAGATAAAGGGTTCAAAATAAAACTAAGTGTTGAAACTCTTAGCTAAAAGTTCTAAGTGTTAAGCTCAACTTGACTCATTTTAAAGGCTTTAACAACAACGAAATTTACGGGTTCATACATTACACATAAATAGTAGAAATTATCCCGAAGGACTACACCTGAAAGTGTAAAACTCTCTGCTAATGCTTTCGTCGTAGTCAACTAATATCACATCCCTAAACTTACACCAGTATACCCAACATCATCAACCTATAACCCATAAGCTAATTGACAAGAACCTCATATACCACATCGCCTCATTCATACTTATCAACTCAAGGATACAACTAACTAACCAATACTTAACAAATTTCGAAAATAAGGAAGCCCCATATCACCTTGGGCACACCTCTACATCATACCTGCAACACCATACTAACTTTTGATAAATAAAATCTTACATACACTGTTCAACCCCACTAGATTACTTTCATACATCTAGCTGCACTATCTTTACATCCACCTGGATAACCATCCACTGATCAAACTTAATGTCTAGTTCTAAGCATGATTTAACAACCCACCTAACATATAATTCTCGCTTAGAACCTATAGAACACAGCATTAGAAAACACTAGTACACTAGAAACCCCATAAAATGACAATTGATTATAATCATATGGCCTATCTTATGCACAATCCGTTATCCTCTTTCTACACATCATTACTATTTACCCATTTATACACCTAAACTCCTTTCATAGCTCTATAAGTTTCAACTAAACTCCCTCTTTCCACCAGAGGAAATCCTAAATTAACAACACTCATCCACCAAGTATCTTCATCAATAACCTATACTTTTCTAACACCAAAAATACCATCAATAACTCTTTCCTTACCCTAAGCAAATGACAATCCACCTTAACTAATAACTCCTCCTCTAACTTTCACCAAACTAACAAACAAGGGTATATTATTTCATTACTAATTCAATCATAAGCAAAAATTCAGATATACATATTCAATAAATTGCCCTTACCACCTTTCTTGTCACTACACTTATAAATCCACACTTTCAATAACACAGGAACAACAAGATAAATAATAAGTTGCTAGTGAATCGAAATAGGCCTCACACGGCTTCACTAGATTTTGGTTTTGTGTTTTGATCAAGAAAGTTATATGAATAACAAAGTAACTATGTTAGTGAATCGAAATAGGCCCCACACGTCGTCACTAGACTTTGGTTTGTATTTTGAACAAGAAAATGAGATGAATAACAAAGAATCTATGCTAGTGAATCGAAAGAGCCCCACACGGCTTCACTAGACTTTGATTTTTCACAAAAATAATGATAACAAGATTACATAATAATACAAGAGATAGAAAATTGACCCACAACATTCAACGATCTAAGAATACACCTTACTCTGTCTTAATTAAATAACTCATAAGAATGAGGGCATAACTTTCAACTTAAGGAACTTAACACACTAGAGAGATCCTCTGAAGCCCTTTGTGTAACCTTTGAAATTTCTTCTAGAAAATATAGAAGCATTACTTGGGGAAGAACTAGAGCTTGCGAATCATGTTATCTCAAAAATAATACATAGAGGGAGATGTATTGATTAACATTGTAGATTCTGAGGAGGAATCTGAAAGCACATCTAACCTAGGCTTAATTCACGACTTTTATGAACATGAATAAAGTACTTCAATCTTTGGAACTCAAAAGCACTGACAAGATACTTTCTATCTCTCTTACAATCCCATAACTATCTACGGAGAATTAAGCTTACCTATTTTTGATACCTTGAAAATGACGCAGAGTTGGCCAGAATAGAGTAAGATGAGAATCTATATAAGCTTCTTGGAGAACCTTTTCATAGCATGATCTTAGACTTGAAAGAAGGGAAACATTTCCTAAATACCCTGTAGCCTCTCAAAGAAAAGTACAAACGTCTCTATACCGTTCCGCAAGAATCTACTAGACGTGAATTCATAGACACCCTAGGACACTTGAACTCTATGCTTTGATACCAGGTTTGTAACGCCCCAAACTCGGGTCCCGAGACGTCACACGGTGCTTAGGGTCACAAGTGACCCCAAGCTAACCCTTCTACTGGCATAACTCATAATCAACTAAATAAAATTACAAATCCATACAAATTAGCATAAATTAACTCTTTTCTGAATCTGATCGATAAAATAATGGAATTTTATAGGATTATAATTCTGCCTTTACAACCAAAATTGAAACAAAATACATAAACTTCTACTGACTGTCTATGAAGCCTCTACTAGTACTGACTGTAGGTAGCCTAGTCATGACTCCCGACTACCCCAACTCAATATGACTGAATAAAGAAAATACAACACTATAAACTCTGCATAACTAACCCAAGCCCTTCAATTAAAAGGACTCATCACCTGCTTACTGGATACCATAAACTGACTGGATCTGAAGGTACAACTATACCTTGTACCTACATTTTGAGAAAATGTTGCCCACATATGAATACGTAGGTCAGTACCATGTAAAAATACCGATCATATGGGGGTGCAATGCATATATAAAATAATATCTTAATATCATCACATTTTATAAAATTATACATGTTGATATAGATGACTCACTTAGCTCAAATTAAATCATCAAAATCATGGATGAATAATACATGTAAAGTAAAACAAGTGAATCATTACAATATGTTCTCAATTCACTTTCATCTCAATTTCAAATCATCAAAACAATCAAATCTCATCTCAATTCTCATTAGAATATATTCCTTAAATCTTTTAAGAATAATAACTAACTCAAACTCAGCCTTTTAAGCAAATATGTTTTCATCTCAGATAGAAGAGTACACACACACACATTGGGAGATCCTATAACCGACATAAGCCATGAGAGCTACATGGAGTCCAACGTACAACCCACGTTGGGGAGAGTCGTCCTATCCTTTCCATCGAAGTAGGACTATCGATATCAAATCCACACCAACTAGTGATCACTAATAAATCAGCCTCAGGCTCACTCCTACGGGCGCACGTAGTTTTAGGGAAGTAAGATCACTTTATACCTCCTACTCGGTACTAAAGATTTCTCCCGGACTTAGCTCAGATCATTTCAAAGAAAATCCATAACAAAACAATTTCAGTAATATATAAATATACATCGGGAGACATCATGCTTCCCATTTATCAAAATCAACCACGTTGTAGATTTCTTTCACACTCAAGTTCAAAACAACTCCATTAAGACCAAAAGGTCAAATCATTCAAAACATCTCAAATTATTTAAACTCAAGGTGTTTATAACATATGATTTTCTTAAAATAATAATCTCAAATAGGGTTCCAAAACCCATACATCAATATCACCATAAAACCTTCCAAAGTTTCATACTTTTGTGACATAAGCACAAAAATAATCTCTTAAAACTTATAATTTTAGCTTTATAATCATACATCTTTGTAAAGAAAATTACCTTTGGGATTCAAATCTCACTGTGCTTAAAGCACATAATTTCTCAAAGTACAATTCCATTTAGGACTCAAGGTCTCATACATCAAAATCATATTAAATTTTCTCAAGATTCATGCTTTTCATCATAAGTATATATAACTTACTTTACAATCTGGAAAATTCAGCTTTATGTACAAAAATGTCATCATTCTCATTCTATTCAACTTTCAAAACATAGAGAGTATCATAATCTCATGAAAAATCATATAGGGTATAAATTCATGCTTCAAATTCAAATCAAAACATGTAAAATCACGTATATTCCTAAAAGAAAAATCAATTTGGGTACAAGAACGAAAGAGAGTTCTTGTTGAAAAACCCCGCATACCTTGAATGATGAACTTTAGATTGATACTCGTTTTTGAGATGTTAATTGTGCCTTTGAATGATGGTTCTTGGATTTATTGAACTAGGAACTTGGAATCTTGAATAAATTTGCAGAATTAATGGTGAACTTTTAAGGTTCTTGGAGTCGGATGTAGAAGCTTAGGGTTTTCTTTTTTGAGCGAATTTGATGAAATATAACATATAATGCTTCTAATAGTCTTTAATATAGGGTTTGGATGGATTTTGGGTGAGGGGGAATGATCAAAATGCCCCTAAACCCATAAAAAAAACTGAAATTCGCGTCTTAAATAGTGTTGGCGCGCGATCTGCTCGCGGCGCGGGCCTAATCGCCCTGGCTTACAGCTCTTCACTAAAAGGGTTGTAACTTTTCGCTCGGGTATCATATTTTTACGAAATTGGTATCGTTGGAAAGCTAATTCTATTATCTACAATTTGATAGGTATTAGGATGAAAAATTCCATGTATATAAAGAGTTATACTCGTTTGAACTAGACCCTTGTAGAATCATATGTGCAACTTTTGACGAATCAATTGGTCTTGGCTCAACTTTGTTCTAAGTCATTGCTATGAATATTTTTCACCTCAAAGATGCTTCATAGACTAGGATAATGATCATGAAAACTATATTCACATGATAGTCACTTTGATTAGAGTTTAGACACATAGAAATAATGGTTCGAATTCTAGCATAAAAATACGGGGTATTACACCTAGATTTTAGCTTTCTAGGAAATAAGCGTAGTCTTGAATTATACAACAAGACCAAATCATCGGGTTCAAATAGTATTTTGTTGATTTTTCTGTCATAATACAACTTTATTCTTTCTTTGTATATGGTCGAGATCTCATATGCACAAAGTTGGAATTCATCTAACTTAATTACCTTGCTCAACCTCAAGTTAGCTGCATCATGCCACTCAAAATTTAGTCTTTTCAATGCCTATAGTGCGTTATGATCAAGCTTAACCAGTAAATAGAATACCTCAATGTATACAAGCTGATATACAGAGGCACATATGGGGGTCTTATAAGTAGTCTGGTATGCCCATAATTTCTAATTTTCTATACTAGTCAGTCCTATTGGCATTCATAGTCTTCGTCAATATGGACTTTATCTCTCTATTGCAGACATCCACTTTCCCACTTGTCTTAAGATGGTAAGGTATCACAACTATATTCCTTACACCATATCTATCAAGCAGAGCTTTGAACAAATGGTTGCAAAAGTGAGACTCACCATCATTGGTAATTGCATGTGAAGTGCCAAATCGAGAAAATATATTTTTATTCAAAAAAGTCGTGACCATTTTTCCTTCATTATCTCAAAGCGAAACTACCTTTGCCCATTTTGACACATAGTCAACTGCTACCAAAATGCATATCAAGCCGTAAAATCTCACAAGCGAGACCATGAAATTGATCCCCCACACATCAAATAACTCTACCCCATAGTAGGTGTCATAGGGATTTCATGGCGCCGTGAAATATTGCCTTGATGCTGACATTGGTAATAGGCTTTAACAAAGTCATGAGCATCCTTATAAATTAAAGGCCAGTAAAACCTACAATGTAGAATTTTATGAGTTGTACATGTGCCACTATGGTGACCCCCAATTTTATGAGTATGCTTCCAGAATACTCATTATCTCCATCTCTGGGATATATCTCCAATCACACCTTCAGCATAAATCGTAGATAGTTATGGCTCATCCCTAAAGAACTTCCTTAACTCATGCATAAATCTTTTTTGCTACTGGAAGGATAGGTCTTCTGGGACAAGATGGCCTGCCAAATAGTTGGCAAAATCGACAAACTAGGGAATCAAATCTTGATTTACTGCCGACACCCACTCATCTAGAAAAGAATAATTTATCTGAAGATCATCCCCTAGTTTCTGTTTGGTGTCCTTCTCAAGTCTGGACAAGTGATCTACAACCTAATTTTTTTTTTCTCATCTTTTACTTAAAAATCAAACTATTTTAGTAAGAAAACCCAATGAATCAATCTTAGTTTGGCATATTTTTTGACATCAAATATCTTAAGGCTGTATGGTTAGTGTGCACTATGACCTTAGTCCTAATCAAATAAGATCAAAAGTTCTCGAACGCAAAAACCACTGCAAGTAGCTCTTTCTTTGTAATTGTATAATTTTTCTGTGTAGGGCTTAAATATTTGTTGGCATTGTAGATGGGATACAAGATATTTTCTCTCTGTTGGAATAGGACTTCACCCAAGGCCACTTTATTTGCATCACGCAGTACCTCAAAAGGTGCAGACCAGTAGAGAGACATAATGATAGGCACCAAAATCAACCACTCCTTCAGGCATTTGAAATCCCTAAGACAAGTATCATCGAACATAAACTTTACCTATTTCTCCAGAATCTTGCATAGAGGACTTACAATCTTAGAGAATTCCTTGATAAACTTTCTATAATAGCTTGCAAGACCCAGAATGCTCCATATGCCTCTAACAGACACTAGTGATGGCAATTTCTCAATAACCTCAATCTTTAATTTGTCCACCTAAATATCATGTTTAGAGATCTGGGCCCTAGAACGATACCATTTTTCACCATTAAGTGGCATTTTTTTCCAATTTAACACTAAATTACACTCTTTACATCTCTTCAGTGCATTAGCCAAATGGGCTAAATAGTTATTGAATCAATCTAAAACCAGTGAAAAGTTATCTATGAATACTTTGATTGTGTCTTCCACCATACTAGAGAATATGGACATCATTCATCTTTGAAAAGTGGCAAGCTTATTACATAATCCAAACGACAACCTCTTGAATGTAAATGTACCATAGGGGCAAGTGAAAGTAGTTTTTTCTTGGTCTTCAAGAGCAATCATGATTTGATTATAACCTAAGTAATCATTAAGAAAATAATACAAACCCCTGCATACTAGTCTGTCCAGTATTTGATCTATGAATGGCATAGAGAAATGGTTCTTTTATGTCCACTTGTTCAGCTTTCTATAATCCATGCGGACACTCTAATCGGTCACTGACCTAATGGGTACTTATTTATTCCTTTTAGTTGGAACCACTTTGATCTTCCCTTTCTTTGGATCATATTGAACTAGGCTTATCTACTTGTTGTTTGTAATGGGAAAACCACCCCAAAATCTAACCACTTGATTATCTTTTTTTTCACCAACTCTTGCATATGAAGATTCAATCGCCTCAACTGCTCAATATTAGGAATGTTGTCAAGCTCAAACTGTATTTAAGAATAAACTTGGTGGAATCCCCACGATGTACACAATGGTCTACCTAATAGCTCTCTTGAATTTCTGCAGCATTGATGTCAAAGCCTTTACCTATGCTCCTACCAAATCTTCTACAATAATCACTGATAAGGTTTTATTATCCCTAAGAATGCATACTACAATGAGGGGGGAGGGCTTGCAATTCCAATATTTTTTGATCCTCAATAGGTAGTTTTGCAGGAGGTGTTCTTTCATTTTTCAAGTCAATATCTAGCTTCTTAGGAGCATATTTAAAAGAACCTATGTCATGTACCGTATTAACCAGCTTGTCATATTCATCTATTCCATCACTCTCAAAGTTCATAAATGATTTTACTAATGCTTATACCCCTAGTATTTCCTCAATAGGTATATCCACTGCAAGTACATCATTATCCACAATATCTATCGCTACCACGACTCTCGTATTATCTGGCTGCTGAACTGTCGGGCATATATTTAACATTATTTGCTAATTGTTCCTATTGAAGGTAGTATCTTCTAAGTCAATATCAATTAACATTCAATCAGATTAGAGATTGGACTTCCACTTTACAATCTAAAATTATGAAATCTACCAGATAGGTGAATGATGCCACGCTTACTTCTATATTATAGAAAATACCCACTTGCTCCTTTACAGATGAATCAGCCATCAATAGGCTTGAAGATGTAGGCATAAGTTCTCCTAACACAACCACCTTGTATTTAACTAGCGGCATTATATTTATTCCTGCTCTCGAATAATATAGAGACTGATTAATAGTAAAAGGGCCAATAGAACATGGGGTGATGACTGCTCCTGGGTCCCTCTTCTTTTCTATTATTAGTGCATAAGAATTCGCGCTAAACTGTTGCACTATATTTTGGAGATCCTCTACAACCTAGCCGTCACCATAATCACTCTCAAAATCATCATCACTACAAGAAATCCTCTCAAACTCATCCTTACATGGCTTATCTATAAAAATATTATCCTTCTTCGGTTCATTAGTAGCTAACCAAAAATACTCATCAGGTGGGGAGTCGCTCCTAGTGTTTATAGCCTAACAATGAACATGTGTTGGAGGATTTTGCATAGTATCACTAATAAGGGCACCTATCTGACTTTGGGCTAAAGTGGCAGAGATTTGCCTATACTGCTAGTCTAACTGCTTGATAGCATTTGAATATGACTCAACCTTCTAAGTCAATACTGAAATATCATCCTTGAATTCTTTAAGAAATGTTTCTTAGCTCTCTTGACCCTTCCCCAACTTAGTTAACATCTCTTCTATTCTTGGTTTTGCATCTCGTTTACCAGGTGGAATGTATTTGTCTCTATCATAATAATAGTTCCGACATTAATTTCCTTGCCCTTGGGCTCGAAAACCCACCAACTGATGATTCGCATACTTAGACTCCTCCTTTAACACAGACTCATGTACCGTAGGCATTGCACGCTATGCTCCTACTTCACCAACCTTTACAAAATTTATGGTTATAAATTGCATAGACAACTCACCAATATCAGTCCTTAATAGTAAAATGTCCTAATCTACAGCACCCTCAACTACTCTCCGCTCAATAGAAGCTCCAATGGTATAAATGTTAGAACCTCACTCAACCTCTTAAGTTTTCCACCCTCGATTAGTTAATGAGATATGATACATAATACTTGAGGCTATCTCCTATCGTAATGTCATAAAGGCTTCCCAGGAGATAGTGTCTACCATTTCTCTAGAACTAATAGTCAAGGCTCTATAAAATATCTCCAGTAGGCTTGTCCCTAAAATTTGATGGTTGGGCACCATGCTAAGATTCTTCTTAAACATGAACCATGACTCATACATAGATTCTGATTGTAGCTGCCTGAAATTATAAATCTGATCTTTTAGCTACAACACTCTGGATGAAGAAAACAACCAGTTCAAGAATTACCTGCATAACTTATTCCATGTTGTGATAGATCCTCTTGGCAGTTTTCCTAGCCATAAAGTTGTTTCTTTAATAAGTGATAAGGTTAACAACCTTTATAAGTGCCTCATAATCTACCCCAAGTATGGTATATAAAGTGCAAATCCCCATAAAATTTGCCAGATGCATGTTTGCATCATCTGTAGGCAACCCCGAAAGCACACCCTTCAAGTATAAGAGCTGGATCATTACACTTGAGATATTAAACTTGACATCAGGGGGTAAGATAGGAGGGATAATATCTTTAGTCTCTACCAGTTCAACGTATCCTAGATCTTCTTCATAATTTATATATGGCTACAAATACTGATATACTGGGATCACTTGAACATGACCACCTCTAGCTATATTCTGATTTCCGCTGAATGTTGTTCAGCGGCCTACTTCTTGTGTTTGATCAGCTAGCTCTGCCTCCATAGATATCCATAGAGCTTCTTTCCTTTCCCTCCTCTTATTTTTAGCTTGAGCTAAAAGCTCACCAGTCTGTCAATTAACAATTTCCTACACTTCTTCAGGAGGAGGGAGAGGTATAATCTAACAAAACCCTTCAGTAATATCATCTTTTTTTCTACTCCACCATCCAACTAGATATTTGTAGGATCCTCTATAGATTCACTAAGAGTAAGGGATTGCCAATACTCTATGTGTTAGGCATACATCAACTTATACCCAACTAAGAAAAAAACAAAAATAAAATACCAAAAACTGCAATAATTTCAATTCATAAATCAACACCATATTCCCCAGTAACAGCGCCAAAATTTGGTGATATTCAAGATACACCTCTACTCTAAAGATGATATAGTCACTACAAAATATAGTAAAACAACAAAGTATAGGGTCAAATCCTAAGGGAATACGTGGAATCATGGATCTCATCTATTGTAATCAATAGGCGGAATTGGAAAAGTAAATGAGGGGTTTTGAGTCGCAATATCAAAAAAGTGGCAAATATCAACTTCAGTTGTAATCAGTTGTAAGTGAACACTAGTATTGTGAGTGCCCATGGCTTCTCAACACCGTAGGATTATCGTGTATGTTAGACCAACCCAATACCATGCATAAATAATTGATAAGTTATGTACCATCTATAGTCTTTTGGACAAGCAGAAAGATTTCACCCTTTACCTTTTGAGTCTCAAATGTCGCCTTACTAACCCTTATCTTTATCCCAGGTAACTATTACCTTTTGAGTATCTAGTTATTAGATAAAATCTAACCATCTTACTTAGATAATACCTAGTAGCGTGGATCAATAGTTAAACCTCAAATTATTGTTGTCATTATCTTTTTATAGTTACTAATCCTCATTTAGAGTAAGAAGCAATAATCTAAGTGGGATCCTAATGTTTGCAACTACTAAGATAACTATTAAAGTAAAGATAATACAGTGCATTCATGGATATTACTTCAGGACAACAATAACACTTTCTCTACTTCGTTAATCTACTAGGGTTTCCACAACCCTAGCTATGGTTTTTAGTCGCTCATGCTTGTGAAGTAATCAACAACTTTCATGGTTCAAAGAATAAGATGAAATCACATTAATCACAAGTAAAAACCTAAATAGCAACCAAAATCAATGCAAGAGAATTCCAAGACTAAAATTGAATCTCAAAATTAAACTAAAAACACATAAGGGGTATTTATAGTCCATGAGGAAACCCTAAAACTATAATACCCCACACTTATCCTAGTTCAAATTCATCTCTAGAACATCAAAGATCTTTCTTCAAAGATGAATATATTTTATTCCAAGTGAAATTTTTAAAATTTTGACTTTTTATCACGTGAGAAATTGAATAAGCTTTCCATCGATACCAAATTTGCCTAAACCCTATACTCGGGCGAAGAGTTAGAGACATTTTAGAGAGATAGTTTACCACCTAGAACTTTAGCACATCGCAGAGCCAACCAAAATGCCAATCGTCAAAATCTAGTGAGCCTCCACAATTATGGCGCATCATGCCCAAGCTTAATTTCAGAGTTTTCAATTTCCAGTGCACCAACATGATTCCACCGCATCGTGTTTCCTTTGCAGTTCTCAACCAAGGTTGTAACATGATTTCTACCACAATGCGCCATCAAGCAGTTTCTCAATTGTCTAATTTCTAGTAAGCTGGCGCAATTATGGCACATCGCGACAACATGTAAAATTGAATTTTTTTTTTCAGATTTGGTTTTTAAATTTCAAGGACCAATTGGCAATTTCCTAAAGCCTCAAACCAATCTATATAAGGGATTTATAACCTAAATAATGAAAATACTTCATTATTCATCATTTTTTCCCCAAATCAAAAATATTTTCTCACAAAGGGGCAAGAACCCTAGCCAAGAAACCAAGAACAAGATTAAGGATTTTCTTCAACAACCTTCAAGAAGAAGTATTCTAAGGTATGTTAGATGTTGATTTTTGGGTTCCTTCCACCCAAGAAGCTCAAGAATCCATTTTAAAATTTTGAGGTTTACGTATTTATGAGATTTCATGATTTATGTGTATTAGAGTTCTTGATTTTGTATTGTTGGGTTTTAATTCATGATTGAGACTACCAATTTTAAAAGTTGTTTCTAGTATATGATGAATTGTATGATGTTCATGATAAAACCTCTTCAAGTTGCATGATATTGATGTATCATGATGATTATGTATAGAATCTATGGTATAACTAAAGCATGCCTCCCATATATTTGACATAATGCTTAAGTAAAGATAATAGTTCCTATTTAGTATGTCAAGCACGAAATCCCCAATTTTATGACAACTATTGGATGCCAAGTATTTGTTGAAATGACTTAGTGAATGTATTATGATAAGTTGCATGCATTCTTATTCATGTGTATTCCTTATTGAACAACTATGAGATATTAGTAAGCATTCCCTATACATTTACATGTGTATGACATTCAAGTGATTGATGAGATATTGTATTGATTGTGTTCTGAATGAAAGTCTATGGTCATGATTATTCAAGAATGGTTATGTTTTACTGTTATGTTATCGAGTCCTAGGGGTATTTATACCCGGCAAAATAGTTATTGTCTAAAGCCAGTGTCAATTTTAACGATTAATCTCAGTCAAGCCATGATCCTTAGAACTCAATCAATTATAGAATTCAATATTCTCAGACAGTTATAGAACTTAAGAAATCTCAGTAATCTAAGTATCATTAGCATTCCAACTTTAGTTCAGTACTCAGCTCAGATCTTAGTGGTATTCAAGAATTCAGTTTCAGACCTCAGTAGGATTCAAGTAATCAATTCAGAACTTAGTATCATCAAGTCAGATAACGAGATTCTGAAGTATTCCGTCAGATAATGGAACCAAGTAAACTCAGTCAGATCAGTCAAGTAAGATAATCAGTAATAGATTCAGGTTAATCTAGTACATAAGATAATCAGTAATAGATTCAGGTCAATCTAGTACAGTCCAAGAATCAGTTTAGTGTCTTTCAGTTGGAAGTAGAAACTAGCACCGAGCGAGTACAGGGATGGCAATTTCCCTGTTAGAGAAGAAGAGTCATTAGTAATAGTTTTTGAATTCCAAAATTATATAGAAATGTTGGACTAGGAATCACCCGTAGATTAAGGATTGACTTATATTGCCTTAGGCTTGACTTCCTATTCTGGATGACCCATTAGAGAGGATTGACCATAGTAGAGGTTAGCACCCGTGGCACGGTATTGGCACCCTTCTATTTGGGGTTACAGGTTGGACCCCACCAGATCAGATTTGGGGAATGTCGGTTAAGTGAGAACTCCCGTAGTTGTAGTTTCCATATTAGTCTTCAGAGTAGAACTCAGAAATTGGAACTTTCAGATACAGTCACCCACTCAGTAAGGAACTTAGATAGTTCCATAGATTTAAGGACCACCCACTAAATAGGACTGGTCTCATATAAAGTTAATCAGTATCAGTACTAATAGAGATGGAGAGCACCCATTAGATAGGCCTGATCTCAAACTCAGTTCGTTATTTCTGTTATTAAAAGATTCAGCGATCTTCAACTTGATAGGTCTGATCTCAGATACAATCATTCTTTATCATTATTAGTAAATTCAGAGATCATCTATTAGAAATTTTTGATCACAGATTTAGTTAGTAGATAGTAGCAAACTCAGAACTCAGTCATTGATATAAGAAGATTCAGTTAATCAGCTTCAGTATCATCATTTTTAGAGATCAACCGCTAGAGAAGACTGATCTCAACTTTGATACTCAGTTATCAATATTAGAAGATTTAGTTATGTATTATCTTAGTATTTAGTAGTGAGTTTATATGTTAGTAAAGCAATATCTTGAGTATTGTATTCAGAGTCATGATAATTTCAGTTATGGTTTGCGAATTAATGCGTATGTCCTTGTTCAGTACTCACATGTTATTCAGTTATGCTATGTTCATGCATAAGACCATGTATTTAGCCTTACCTCATCTAGCATACCATTACATTCCAAGTACTAACACATACTTTTCTCTTATGCTATGGTATCTTATTCCGTAGGTTCAGAAGCATAAGAGCTAGAGCACTCTTAGAAGTCCAAACTCAGTCCGTAGCAGTAGATGTAGCAGTGAGTCCTCTTCATTTGAGGATGATCATTATTTTACTATGGAATTAGACTCAGTTTATTTTCATTAGACAGAGTTAGTTTGCGATATGTCCCATCAACTCCATAGTTCAAATAAGTTTAGAGGCTTTTCGGACAGATGTATCAGTATTTAGTTTTCAGTTTTGAGTATTTTAGATGTTTTGAACCTTATGGAAAGTTTTCACTAGTTTTTTTCATTTATTATGTTATATTATGCAGTGCTCAGGTATAGATATTAGTAGAGGGTTAGCTTGTGTCCCTTCAGGATTATGTGCATCATGTGGCGTTCTGATTCCTGAAAAATAGGGCATTACAAATTTGGTATCAGAGCGTAAGGTTCAGTAGTGTCCTAGGAAGTATGAAAGTCACATCTAGTAGAGTCTTGTGCATGGGTGTGTTGCGCGCCATCTTTATGTATAGGAGGCTATAAGATGTTTTAAGAAAAGTTTCCCTTCTTTCATGTCTCAGATCGTGCTATAGAAAGGTCCTTTAAGAAAGTTATGTAGATTCTCAGCATGCTCCACTCATGTCAAATCCACCTTGCCTTCAAGGTAATAGAAACAGTGAAGCTCAACGTCCTAAAGATAGGTATTTATTAGACCGTCCCTAAAATAGTTATGGGATCGCCTAGAGGCTTAGCAGTATTCTATCAGATCCTTTCTCAAAATCCTATGGTAGCATATGACCTAGAGTTAGAAGCATGTACCCAGGAGTTTAGTAGTAGTAGAGTTAGAACATCATTAACCATATCGAGCAGATTATGTATTCATGGGTATAGTGGTATAAGAGGTAAATCAGTAGGCTTGAACAGTACATACAAGAATTTAAGGTTATTGATCTGAAACTAAGTGTGAAGGTATGGATATGAGTTAAGAGGTGTGATTTTAGTATTTGATGAAGGAATAGAAGTAGATTATGTGTTTAGCGAGAAAAGCATGTGTCAAAAAGAGGTGTAGGTATGTGATGATAATGGAAAAAACGAAAGAATATTAAGAGTTGTATTCTATAAGATAGTATTAGCAGTGATTTTTATACTTTCAGGTGAAGACTTTATGGGTAAGTTTATCATAATGTGGATTATTATGCCCCAGACTCTAGAGTAGATTAATGGTAGTTCAGTTTAGAGTTTAGTAAAGCATTCTCAGACTTATGGTGATGACTTAAAGCTAAAGAGAAGAGTATAGTTGAAAGAGTGCATAAAAAGTACTTCAGTTAAGTATAAGTTTCAACATGAGTTAGTCAGTAAAGTCAGCAAGTCAGTTTAGCAGTCAGATAGTTAGATCTATGTAGTTTGTTTTCTCATCTTTCCATATAATCATACCATCTGACATCTCAAGGAAAGATAACTATTCCAAGGTTAAAAGTCCTAGTAGTTTCAAGATAAGTTCAGTTCATATGTCATGCATTAGTTTCTCCAGTTCATAGGTGCCTTGTCCATTGCCTCAATATTTTGATGAAGTAAGCATTCTTAGAGGGACATAGTGTCCCAAGGGGGAGATACCCTATGATTCCTATATGTTTTCACTTCTTTAAACCCATTCAATTGTATGTTCAGATGTTTCTCACAAAGTTAGCATCCATTATCATTGCATAATCATTCAAGCATTCAAAAGTCAGTTCAGTCAAGTATTCATGCATTAGATATACATGTTCAGTAGAAAAGCTCATCTTATCAGTGTATTCAATTATGCATTCATGACATTATCTCAGTTAAGAATCCATGCATTAGATATACATGTCCATTATGAGAATTTAGCTTATGAGTAGCTTCAGTCGCATATTCCATGCATCAGATATGTATGTTCAGTATGAAATCTCACTATATCAGTAGTTCCAATCATATAATCATGTTTCTCATATTCATGTATAGAAAGTAAGTTAAGCTTACTAGTATTCTCAGCTTAATCAGTCTCATTCGAGGGTGAATATTCCCAAGGGGGAGATATTGTAATACCCCACCCTTCTCCTAGTTCAAGTTCGTCTCTAGAACATTAAAGATCTTGTTCAAATATTAATATATTTTATTCCTTGTAAAATTTTTAATATTTGGAATTTTTATCACATGTAAAATTGAATAAGCTTTCCATCGATATCAAATTCGTCCAAATCCGACACTCGGGTAAAGAGTTAGAGCCATTTTAGTGAGACAGTGTACCACGTGGTACTTTAGGGCATCGGGGAGCTAGCCAAAATGGCAATCGTCAAAATTCAGTGAGCTTCAACGATTATGACACGTCGTGCCAAGGTTTAATTTCAGAGTTTTCAATTTTCAGTGCACCAACGCGATTCCACCGCATTGTGGTACCCTTCCAGTTTGCAACCAAGGTGGTAACGCGATTTCCACCGTGTCGTGCCATCAAACAATTTCCCAATGGTCCAATTTTTAGTAAGCCGGCGTGATTATGGCGAGTCGCGCTAGCAAGTAAAATTGGGATTTTTTTTTCTGATTCTATTTTTAAATTTCAAGGACCAATTGGTAATTTTCTAAAGCCCCAAACAAGTCTATATAAGGGATTTATACCCTAGATAATGAAAATACTTCATTATTCACCAATTTTTCCCCAAATCAGAGTATTTTCTCTCAAATGGGAAAGAACCCTAGCCAAGAAATCAAGAAAAAGACTAAGGATTTTATTCAAGAATCTTAAAGAAAGAGTCTTTTAAGGTATGTTAGATGTTGATTCTTGGGTTCCTTCCACCCAAGAAGCTCAAGAATCCTTTTCAAAATTCTGAGGTTTACGTATTTATGATATTTCATGATTTATGCGTATTAGAGTTCTTGATTTTGTATTGTTGGGTTTTAATTAATTATTTAGACTACCAATTTCAAGAGTTGATTCTAGTATGTGATGAATTGTATGATGTTCATGATAAACCCTCTTTCAAGTTGCATGATATTGATGTATCCATGATGATTAAGTATAGAATCTGTGGTACAACCAAAGCATGCTCCCCATATGTTTGATAGAATGCTTAAGTAAAGATAATAGTGCCTATTTGGTATGTTAAGCATGAAATCCCCAATTTTGTGATAACTAGTGAACGCCAAGCGTTTGTTGAAATGCCTTAGTGAATGTATTATGATGAGTGGCATGCATTCTTATCCATGTGTATTCCTTATTGAACAACTATGAGATATCAGTATGCATTCCCTATACATTTACATGTGTATGACATTCAACTGATTGACGAGATATCGTATTGATTATGTTGTGAATGAAAGTCCATGGTCATGATTCTTAAAGAATGGTTATATTTTACTTTTATGTTATCTAGTCCTGGGGGTATTCCCGATAAATTAGCTGATGTCTAGAGCCAGTGTCAGTTTTCACGATAATCTTAGTCAAGCCATGATCCTTAGAACTCAGTCAGTTACAGAATTTAGTACTCTCAGACAGTTACAGAACGTAAGAAATCTCAGTAATCTAAGTATCATTAGCATTCCAACTTTAGTTTAGTACTCAGCTCAGATCTTAGTAGTATTCTACAATTCAGTTTCAGACCTCAGTAGAATTCAAGTAATCAATTTAGAACTTAGTATCATCCAGTCAGATAACGAGATTCAAAAGTATTCTATCAAATAATGGAATCAAGTAAAATCAATCAGATCAGCCAAGTAAGATGATCAACAATAGATTTAGCTCGGTCTAGTACAGTCTAACAATTAGTTTAGTTTCTTTTAGTTTGGAGTAGGAACTAGCACCAAGCGAGTGTAGGGATGATGAATTCCCCATTAGAGAGGCAGAGTTGTTAGTAATAGTCCCTGAACTCCAGAACTATATAGCAAGTGCAGGACCAGGAGTCACCTATTAGTTTAAGGCTTGACTATCATATTTACTTAGGCTTGACTTCCTGTTCTGGGTCACTTATTAGAGAGGCTTGACCATAGCAGAGGTCTTTACCCTTGGCACGATATTGACACCCTTCTAGATAGGGTTATAGGTTGGACACGACTAGATCAAATTCGGGCCATGTCGGTTAAGTGAGAACTCCCACAGTTGTAGTTTTAGTATCAGTCTTCAGAGTAGAACTCAGAAATATGGACTGTCAGATACAGTCACCCATCTCAGTACGAAACTTAGATAGTTCCATAGATTTATGGACCATCCTCTAGATAGGCCTGGTCTCGCATAAAGTTAATATGTATCAGTACTAATAGAGCCAAAGATCACCCTTTAGATAGGCCTGATCTCAAACTCAGTCCGTCATTTCTATTATTAAAAGATTCAGAGATCTTCCGCTAGATAGGTCTGATCTCATATACAATCATTCTTTATCATTATTAGTAGATTCAGAGATCATCCATTAAAAAGGTTTTATCACAGATTTAGTCAGTCTATAGTACCAAACTCAGAACTCAGTCACTAATATGAGTAGATTCAGTTAATCATCTTTAGTATTATCAGTTTCCGAGATCAACCGCTAGTGAGGACTGACTTAAACTTTAGTACTCGATTATCAATATCAGAAGATTCAGTTATTCTATATTGCAGTATTAGTAGTGAGTTCAAATGTCAGTAAAGCAGTATCCGAGTATCAGTATTCAGGGTCACGATGATTTCAATTATGGTTTGTGCATTCTTGCATATGTCCTCATTCAGTACTCTCATGTTATTCAGTTATACTATGTTCATGAATATGTCCTTGAATTTAGCCTTACCTCATCTAGGATACCATTACATTACAAGTACTGATGCATACTTTTCTCTTATGCTATGGTATCTTATACCATAGGTTCAGAAGCGTGAGATCCAGAGCACCCTTAGTAGTCCAAACTCAATCAGCAGCAGTAGACGTAGCAGTGAGTCCTTTCTACTCGAGGATATCCTTATTTTATTATTGCATTAGACTCAGTTTATTTTCAATAGACGGAGTTAAATGGGGACATGCCCCATCAATTCCATAGTTCAGACAAGTTTGTAGCTTTTCAGACAGATGTATCAGTATTCAATTTTTAGTTTTGAGTATTTTAGAAGTTTTGAACCTTTTGGCAAGTTTCCGCCAATTTTTTATATTTATTATATTATATTATGAAGTGATCAAGTACATATATTTGTAGAGGGTTAGCTTGTGGTCCTTCGGGATCATGAGCACCGTGTGGCGTTCCGATTCTAGAAAATCGGGGCATCATAAAAACCAAATCCCAAACTAAATAGGAGAAAAAAATGGTTGGTGGCTATATGTGGTCACCGCATGTGGCCTGGACTTGGGCACATGTGGTACATGTAGCCTGCAGGTTGGGCGCACGTAGTGACTGCATGTTCCCGAAGCAAAATTTTCAATAGGTTAGCTCTCAGGATTTTGAACTTCTAACACATACTTTACCCACATTCGGTCCATATGTGCTACATGCAGTCCGCATGTTGACTTAGCATGTGCCAAAAGTTATTTTTCAGATCTTCTTTGATTCTCACACATGTTTTGGGAACGAGCAATCCAAAAAGTTTCCCAAATGTCCATAATTGCTCCCATAAGTAGCCAAAAACACCTTTTCCCATCTTTTCCACAAACTTAGCATCCAAAATATTTTTCCTGCAAAACATACCCAAAATACATCATATCTAACCAAACAACCTGAATATGCATATTATTCTTGTTTTAAGCATTAAAAGTGCTATATTTCTATAGCATGTCAGGAACTTAACCTAAAAACCATATTCTCATGTTTACCATGATGATTAATGAACAGGAAGTCATGGTTAAAATTCCGAACCAATTGGACCTAGCCTTAATTATGGTGGAAGGAATTCATGAATCTATGGAATTGTATGCCCAAGAACAAATAGCGATGGCGACACCTACTTTTGAGTAGATCCTATTCCTAATCGACATATCTTATCCTCTAAATTAGATAAACCTGGATTCTCCCCATCCTTGACGTCCAACTCCCTTATGGACCTTTTGTTCTACCCTCCTTACCTTTCTTTGATCCCATGGATTCATTAGGGCTAGAATCTAAAGTCACCCTCATCATCTCCTTCTTTGCCAGTTACTCGCCTAGAACTAGTGACCACCCCCATCTCTCTACCACCTCTCACAATAAACAAACGGTAGTTGCTCACTCAACAAAAAATCTTACTGGTGATGGTACAGATGAGGGACTCCAATATATATGGGAGGATGTCGTATCTCTGTCCCCAAGAAGGAATTTGGAAAAAAACTACTTCTTAATACCCCACCCAAAATGAAAGAATTTTGCTTCGATCCCCACCTTATCCCCACTTCTCAAGCTGGAAAATTTATGGTCCTAGTGACCTCAACACTGTAGGAAAGAGAAGCATCCTCACTAACAAGGAACTTAGGGAGTCTTTAGAGTGACCCCTCTCTCTCTCACTGATATAATATGATGAATTTTGTTATTTTGAATGCCCAATCCCCCAAAATTTTGAAGAAACTTTCGTAACATGCTTAGTTACTAAAGGCTTACTATCATGGTTTTGCTTGAAACCCTTGTCTCTAGCCATGCAAGTCTTTGTCGTGACTTTGATTTCATGGACTTAACCGAAGCTCAAGACAAATGAATTTCAGGTGGTATCATTCATTGTTCTTTGGAATAGAGGTTTGGTCACTACTAATGAAATAACAATTATGAACCAAGAGGTACACCGTATTATTCAGGTTTCACTTTCTACTCCCTCTTTTATGTTTTCAGCTATTTATACTAAGAAATTCACCCAGTTGTACCAAGTTCTATGGAAAAATATCATAAAAGTTTTTGAGATTGTTGTAGGTCCTTGGTTGGCCGGTGGGGATTTTAATGATGTCACCCACTCTACAAAACAATTTAGAGGATTACTTTTTAATAAAACCACTTGCAAACTGCATGCTTGATTGCCTTAACACATGCAATTTGGTATACCTCGGTTTTCATAGGAGTTATTTTATTTGGATCAATAAACATGATAGTCATTCTTTGATTCTAGAATATTTGGACCACATCATGGAAATTACCAGTGTGTTTGGACCACATCATGGAAAATTACCAGTGACTTTATATTTTCTCTGATGAGACCGTACAACACTTACCTAGAACTTTTCTGATCATTATCCTCTCCTCTTTTGTCTCCATAAATTCCACCCCAATAATAATAATAGGGTCTTCTATTTTGAGACCATTTGGACATCACACCCAAACTTTCCTAAGGTGGTGAACAATGATTGGCATGGTAGCACTCATATCACTCAAGCTATCCCAAAACTGACCACTGCCCTCTATATTTAGAACCATAAATATTTAGAAATATTTTTTACCCGAGGAAACACTTACTAGCATATCTTGTAGGGATCCAATCCTCTCTGTGCTACCTCACTAGTTCATTTTTGCAAGACATAGAGACTGATCTAACAGTGGAGTATAACCATGTTCTTAACCTTGAAGAGGAATTTTGGCACTTAAAATCTAGACTCCACTGGCTTAGCGAAGGTAATACTAAAACTCAATTTTTCATATTTACACCCTTAATCGACATTATCGTAACAACATCACCAGCCATAAGGACTATAATGGTGTATGGATTTCTGATCCCGCTCATATCGCTAGCATTATCTCGGACTACTTCAAAATCTATACACAACTAGTCAAATCTCTACTTTCAAAGCTTTTCTAGTTGCAAATTGAAATTTTCTATTACCACAGTATTGTCTTAAGTTGGAAGAACCACTCAGTGATCTTTAGATTTGTACGGCCCTCAGATCCTTCTACCCGACGAAAGCCCTGGGTCCTGATAGGTTATACCCATTATTTTTTCAAAAATTTTGGAACACCTCTAAAGATTCTATAATTAAATTTTGCAAAAGCTACTTTTCTATAGGATGTATGCCGCAACAAATCAATGACACATTCCTCTGCCTCATTTCTTAAAGATAGAATTATCCTTCTGTAACCTACTTTTGTCCTATCAGCTTGTGCAATACGATATACAAATTGTTGTCAAAATGCATTGTTGTCCATATTAAGCCACTTCTAGGCAAATAAATTCATCCTACTCAATCATCCTTTGAAGGTAACCATCAAGCATTAGATATGTGCAAGAAGTTTTGTACCATATTCGCAAATGGTGCGAACTTCATGCACATTTATTGAATTATCTATCTTCATGATTTTTTTATTCCCCTCTACGCTAATTCGACTAATCATATCCGGTTTCTCCACTATTTGAATTTCCATCCTTTTCAAAGGAACTAAGATTCAATTCTTTAACCTTGTTCGTGGTATAAGGCAGGGAGACCCTTTATCGCCTTACCTTTTTAATCTATTCATGGAACTCTTCTCTAGGAGAATTAACCTCGCTGTGAAGCAGAAATGTTTAGATCCTAATAAAGTTTAGAGGATTTTCCCCTCCTCTATCTCACCTTTTCTTCACAGATGAAATCATTCTAACCTCCAAAGTAACTCCCACAAGTTGCAAAACTGTCCAAGACCACATTAATCTTTTCACATCTTACTCCGGCCAATCGACTAACTTTCTTAAATCTAGAATATTATTCTCTAAATCAGTCTCCCCTACTAATAAATACCTTGCATTCTCCTCGTTTAGCACCACAGAGGGCACTCATTTTGGCAAATATCTTGGTTTCCCAATTGTTAAATATTTTTTAAATGTCACTAACTTCTAATTCTTACCCGACTTGGTCAAATCTCGCTTAGCAGGCTGGAAAATTCACCAACTCACTTTAGCAGGCTGATTGACTCTTATTTGATCAAATGTTAGTGTAATGCCTAACCATATGACGCAATTTATAAGACTGCAAATGAGAATCATAAAAGAATTCAAACAATATAAATGTAATTTCTTATTGTGGTTTACTTCGCAAAGGCAAAAACTATATTTGTTAGCTTGGGACAAAATTACAAAGAATAATACAAAGGGAGAAAGGTAGTCAACGACTTTATGTGAAGAATGAGTTTTTCTTAGTTGCTATGTCTTGGCATCTATTCAAAAATCCTCAATATCTTTCGCTTCAATCCTATTGTTTCAATACATGCCTTCTATAGTAACTTGAGCAAACCCATCTTCTACCATCTCGAGGATAATTCTTCAGGGATGGAAAACTTGTCAAGAAGGAATAGTGTGGAAAATTCACATATGTTCCTATGTTATTTTGGACTAACCTTTGTCTAAAGCCAAAACTCCTTTATCATTTTGTTAAGGGACCTTTTATATGCTCTAACTTTCAATCCACTATGATGTCTTTCCTACACTCCTCCACTCCTTTTACACCTTTATCCTTTAATCTCTCATCCTCAATACGTCATCACATTAATACTCATCATATTGCCTTTTCCTCCTCTAGGAACTATCATATTATTTAGGGTCTCACTCTCTAATGACTTGAGGCTACCTTTTTGACATCACACAATGCTTAGGACTACAAGTAGCCCCCAAGCTAA
This sequence comes from Capsicum annuum, assembly GCF_002878395.1. NCBI lineage: Eukaryota > Viridiplantae > Streptophyta > Magnoliopsida > Solanales > Solanaceae > Capsicum > Capsicum annuum. Next base: position 102,846,633 of record NC_061116.1, on the reverse strand, counting down.
CCCATGATATCTACTCAACACTAAAGTATGATTAATATACTTAAAACATGACTGAAAACTGGAATTTATTATCTAGATTTAAATGAGTGCACAATATCAACATAATTACTCTAAACTAAACATCATCTGAAGTTCATGAAAATCTGAAGGAAAATTAAATCAACTAACTAGTCTTGAAAAGCCTCTAAATGTACTGAAGAGCTACTGGGATAGACCCCAGCTGACCCAAACTAAAAACATAAAGTCTAAACTTTTAGTAGTTGAATATCTAAGAGTAATCATAGACTTGGCCCTCAAAAAATGAGGACTCACCAACTGATAGGATGTAGGAGGTAGTGCTCGTGGCTAATCGTACTACTGAGGACAAACACCAGAACCTACATTATAATACAACGTAGCCACACAGACATATTTTTGGTCAGTACTTCTAAAAGGTACCGAGTATAAGGGGGAGAATGAAATTAGAAAAAACTTATATAGATTATAATCTTAAAACACACACGCTAAGTGTAAACGGTCTCACCAGGATAATGAAACAAACAAAAAACTAAAATATCATAAAGCATGACTACTAAAGCATAATTTGATAAAAAGAATAAGTCAATACACTTAGTTTCTGAAATTATCTTTATTGTGGGATATTCTTACAACCTACATAAATCATGTGAACTATTATGAGTCCAACATATGACCCACGTTGAGGAGGGTTGTCCCATACCTTGCATTGGTACAGAACCTCTACTGGAGTGATCACAAAACTGGTCCCATTTGGGTAAGGAAGAAACTCTCTAGCGAGGACCCCTTTAACCTATAATGGCATGTAGTTTCTGAGAATTTGGGTGCGCTGAATCCACATTCCCTTGGTTCTAAATACTACTCTCAAAACATACTAGTACTTATAATATATATGAAATTCACCATAAAGTAAGCGTATAAGTTTATAAGTTTGAAAACCAATCATGCTTCTATTGCTAAATTACGTTTATAAGTAAACATATGAATTTCTTATCATGTCTTATATCATAAGAACAAAATTTATATTTTAATCATATTGTGATAGACCGTATCTGAAATAGTAAGTCTGAATTACTTGTAAACTAAATAAATCATGCTAAAATCATGTACATTTACCAACTTATGAAATTTCATGTCATAATGATAAAACTCAATTCATAAGATCAATTATTTGAGTAAAAACATGAGAAAATATAAATCCTTGTACTAAATAAAGTTTAAATCATAGGGAAGCATCAAAGTTTCAAAAGCATGGAAAGTGGGTATGAACCCTAATCTTCAGATCCACAAAATTTTCGTAAACACTGAGCTTTTGGATATAAGTGCAAAAGGTAATCCTTGTTCAAAACCCACATACCAGAACTTATTGAATTTCTTGAAGAAAACTTGAATTGGAGCCTTATAAGTATGAATATTTTAGGAGAAACCCTTCTTGAGTGTTCTTTGGAGATTGGTAGATGAGGAACAATGTAATTTTTACTTATGAGGGGAGAAAACTCATTTAGTACTAGTTGTAGGATTAATTATGACATAAAAGACTAATTTACCCTTACAAATTTAACGAGAAAATAAAATTTTGGCATCGCCACAGCCACTGGCCTGGCACATCCTTATCACACTATGCCAGATCATGGCACGCCCTTAAGGTAGCGTAGGAGTCAGGCACACCCTTATCATGCAAGTCCACTAGTTTTTGCGTTCAATGTGTGCCTTGCCTCGATGACACACCCTAATTATGAACCCTTACTATTTTGCAGTCCCAAAATGCCCCGAAACTCATTCAAAAAATTCTAAAACACTTCATAATGGTCCCATTAATATTCCTTATCATTATTATACATAAAATTTCGTCAAAATAAATAAGAACTATCAAAATTAAATCATCTAAATTTTGGGTTATAACATACTTCTACTAGTCGATTCACTGTCAAGTCATGTTATGATGCCCTTACTCGTGTTTGACCAACCTTAATGTGTACTCTTTGATTTGGAAACCAAAATTACCTCCTAAAATCTTAACTTTTCTATGTCTAGTAACCCACTCGTGCCTTCCAACTAACGTTTACCTTAACCATATGATATTACTTCCCTCACCACCATTTCATTTGTTGCACCCACCCTAAGACAATTGAGCATATTTTCTTACTGCACTAATGCCACTACTCTTTGATGTTGTCACAACCCTATCTGTCATGATTAGCACCCATCCTAACCTCTGGCATGGGAATTGTACTAGTCTCACCCTTACTACTTGGAAGTTTTATTCTTATATTCACTTATATTAGTTTCCACTTTTAAGCAATTGCAAAAAAAAAAAAAGCATTCAATAATTTAAGTCACCCATCAACTAACACCAATATTCAAAAAAATATAGTGTGAAAACCTTTACTTATTAGATCCTTAGGACATGAAGTCACCGTACAAGAGTATCTAAGAATAAGCTAAGTCTGAAACAACTAAAAATATCAAAAACATAAGAAATAAGGAATCATTTTATTCTTGTAACAAGGGAAATCAACATCAATATGAAGCTATGAAGGTTGCCGATCATGGTGCTTGATAACGCTCAACTTACACCATTATTTTAATGCTAGGCAATCATCATCAATACAAACCCAACAAGAGCGGGGGTAGTATCCACAAAGAGTGCAAACTAGTTTTATAAACCTATGTATGTTTAGATTTAACTAAGAGTTAACCAATAATTTAAACTAAAATAAACCAAGAAATTAAATGAGGGGTTTATGAAGTAAAGCTTTGTTTGAAAAAAAATCTACCAATAACACTAAATAAGAGCAAATAATTATTGAATAAAACCAAATAAGAGATGTCTTGGAGCTATACTATCCTAGGGGTCATTAGTGTATATGTATTAAAGGGTTGGCTCAAATTTTAGTTAAAGAGTGGTAGGTAGGTTAGGTTTAGGAACTTAGGGTTATTTATCAACAAAACGCACGTTTCACTCATGGATTATTTTGAATACCGCATTAGTGTGGCAAATTCATCAACCCAATACCTTAACTTAGCATCCCTATTTCTAGGAAGATGCTTATGAACATATCAAATTCACATAACATCCTTATTTCTAAGACAATGCTAAGGAAGGAGTTAGAATCAATTTGTTGTTTACAGACACACATTACCCACATCCCTCTTTCAAGTATGATGTGAGATCCAAGGAGGTTGGGATTTTCACCGATAATTCCCAATTCACACATAGAGTGATAGTAAAACCTGACACCATTAACGATTAATTCAATTTAACAATCAACATCTTTACATATTAACACCCTATTAAACAATAACCCTAAGATGAGAATTTAGTTCTCATGAATTTAAAGAGAAGGAATTTATCCAAATTAGCATTTGAATCATCCATTGAAGAAATAATTCACCTTACACCCAAGCTTTAAATCCAATTCAAAACTAAAATTTCACTTGAAATTCAACAAACAATTTTTTCTATTGTGATATTGAAGTATGTTATCATATATTTTCTCAATTTAAGGTTCAAAATGATGAAAAATGTCCAAGGGTTTTGCCCTTTTTATTTTGTGGGATTCAGCTATGTAGATTTATGATTATGCCCTTGACAAATTCCTGACAAACCATGATCGCTGTCTTTTAATTGCGATCATGCTCCCGCAATCACGTGGCCTTTTCGTGCGATTGTTGGATGACTTTCATTGACTGACCATGATCGCGACCCTCAGGATGCGATCGCAGTACCTAAGGGTTGAGTGCTGGGCCAGAATTTCAACTATGGGTCCTCTTGCTCTTATTTTATCTTTACCTACTTTGTATCAACTCGTACCTATTAGGTTTCCAAAAATATCACCTATATTGGAACTTAGCGCAGTTTAGTAGATAATTAGCCTCATATACAAGATTATTTCATCATAGTGTGCTCAATTTTAGATGTAAATGAGTGGAAAATTTTGCACTCATCAATACCCCCAAATTAAAAATATGCTTGTCCTCAAGCAATACTACTCCTTATTTAATGAGACTAATCAACTATAAACCCATTCATTCGACCAAATAATCACAATGGCTCTAAAATCAATAAGCATCAACAATTAGTCCTCAAGCATGGGAAAAGCTATTTGCAGAACTCCTTTCAAATTTAGTCACACTTTCCAAAGATGCAAAAGACTTTTGACAACAACCAAACTACAACCACTAACTCCCTAGAAGTGATTCTCTATCAATATTAACTCAACTACACTCATTTGCCTCACTTTTGAAAGATGACAACTTCACCCACCTTAATTAGTCTACATGCCTCCTCACGAAAGAAAGTCCTACATAAAAGTATCTATTATGCAACAAGGGACTAAAGTGTAAGTACTCACTGTTATAAAGAATCTCTCAATGCAAAAAAGTATCATGCCATATGCTTGCCCTTATTTTCAATCACCACTAACTTGAAGACGCTTGGTTAGAGATCTCGAAGGACTTTCCAAAGTTGTAATGTAGGCTCGGGAAAGGGTAGTATACCATTTGGGGTCTAAGTAACTACACCCTTCTTGAACCTCTATACAACACACTATTTGATGAAAATGGGCCACTTCATTTATTTCCAACTTAAACATGTGCCTACTTTCACTACCTTGATTTACTCATCTTTTTAAGGCATTTTATTCTCATACCTTTCCTTTGTTCAATTCATGCATTTCTTTTTTTTTTATTGAATCCTTTCTTTTTCCTGTTCATATATTCTCATTTCTTAGCACTTAGGCACTCACTTACAATACCATGGCCCAAAGTTACCTCTTTTAATTTTCACCACCCCCAACTTAGGATTTTAGCCTTAACTAACACTTTCAAGTTCAAGGGGTTAGGGGTCAAAAGAGGGATAAAGTTCAAATAGATATGGATTGTAATGCAGTTGTCAAAGAAAGTTTTTGAGGCTCAAAATGGGAGACTAGGCATACTATCTATATATGGGAAGGCTCTTTTAGGCTAAAGAGTGTTTTCACGATCACAAAGAAAGCCTAAGATCATTTCACCAACTAATATATAATAAAAATTAGCTTTGAGAAACTAATGGATCAAGTTTTAGATAACACAAGTAAGCATAAGAATTACATGACTAAACTCACTGCACATGGCATGTAAATTACTCAAGGAAGCTCAATTGCATTCATACTAAGGACAAAAGGAGCTATTTACCATGTAATATAAACTAAAGACTTCGTAGTCACAAAAAGAGGTAAAGTGTCATTACAAAGTCACTCACGTCAATGCCCTTGATTTTAGCAAAAATTTTAGACAGAGGGGGATGTTAGCACCAAATTGAGTCACTATGTCATATTTCAGCTATTACAAGGGCAAACCATATGGCTAGTAGAACTTTACCATACGAATAAGGGCAATCCCTATATCTATGATGCCATGGGTGCTCAAACTTCCCCTACATCTATAGCTCAAAAACCTAAAAACATGATGATTTTCCCTTACAAATATCATCACTCAATCTATCATAGGGAAAAGCTTGTCCAATATAATCATCAAATGAAAACTTAAAAAGAATGCAACCATTAATTCATAAAGTCGCAAAGGCATAAACACAGGCACACCCCTAACTTAAAGACTTGCGGTGTCCTCACTACAAATCATACAAACATAAGAAGGGTTAGAGGGGCTCCCATAAGCTACAACATGGATCAAAATTTTATGCACTACTGTAATCGAAAGAGGTTTGTCCATGATACATGGTACCTGAGACTAATTTTCTGCATTTTTCTTTAATTTTTGTACAACAGCCAACTTTTCAACTCCATTTTCCCCTACTGTTTGGACTTTTACTCTGTCTAAAACACCTATAAAGAATCAAGATAAGTGAATTAATGAAAGATCAATATAATAAACATGTAACCTATGGGTTTCCTCCCATCAAGATCCTAATTTAACATCATGACACGACGTTCCTTTTTCAACATTGAGGGTCCTTGAAGCACAACAACCTAACCTTGGTTGTCCCGTGTCTACCTATATTGTAGTGTTTCAACCTTTGCCCATTTACTACAAATTTATTTTTCTCGAGGTCTTCTAACTCGATAGCACCACTAGAGTACACACTCAAAATTACAAAGGGACCTAACCATTTGGAAAAAAGCTTATCTACAAAAAGCTTCAAGCTAGAATTAAAGAGGAGCACACTATTGCCTACCTGAAAATCCTACCTTATAATATTATCATCATTCCATTTCTTCATTTTCTCCTTATATAAAGTATAAATTTCATAAGCCTTGAGTCAAAAATCCTTCAAATAGTGTAGTTTAGTAACACTTTACTTGGAATCTTTTTCCCAATCTATATTTAACTTCTTCAATTCCAACAAAGCCTTATGCTCGAGTTTGACGGGTAAGTGAAATGCCTTTTCAAATACCAATTGGTAGGAGGTCATACCATTTGGAGTATTTTAAGATGTCCTATACGTCCAAAGCATAACATCAAGTTGTTGTGCCCAATTAGTTCAACCATAATCTATGGTTTTCTCAAACATAGCTTTGATTTCCCGATTGGACACTTCGACTTGGCCAGTTGGTTGGGGGTGATATGATGTCTCAGTGTTGTGCTTCACCCTATATTTGTCAAGAAGAGCCCGAAAGACCCGATTGCAAAAGTGTGAGCCTGCATACTAATAATGGCTCACGGCATCCCAAATCTTATAAATATGTATTTCTTCAAGAAGAAAGTGATGCTTTTTCTCTCATTATTTGGAAGAGCTATGAAATCTACCCATTTGGAGAGATAATCAACTACCACCAATATCTATTTGTTACAAAAGATCTCTCAAAAGGGCCCATAAAATCAATTCCCCACAGGTCGAAAAGTTTGACTTTAAGATTGGGTTTGTGGAGCATCTCATGCCTTCTAAAAATACCACCTATTATTTGACATTGATAACATGCTTTGACAAACTCAATGGCATCCCTGTAAATGGTGGGATAATAATAACCATATTGAAAAACTTGGGTCACAGGTCGAACCTTCCCATGATGACCACCTAAGGGAGAGGAGTGTCACACTTCAAGAAAAACTTTCATTTCCACTTCCATAATATAATGATGAATCATACCTTCCGTTTATTCCTAAAATAGGAAGGGTTCATCCCAAAAATACATCTTTACATAAAAAACTACTTTCTTTGATGATGGCTAAGATCCTCGAGAAGTATACCACTTACCATATAATTAGAATAATTTTCATACCACGGTGCCACATTCCCCGAGATTGACATCATTAGATCTTCGGAAAAGGTGTCGTTAATCTCAAACTCACCCTACTGCTCATGATTATTTTAAAGGTGAAAAATATGGCCGACTACTTGATTTTTGCAACCCTTTCGATCTTTCACCTCAAAATCAAACTCTTGCAAGAGAAATATCCACCTAATCAAGTGTGGTTTAGATTCTTTCTTCTTTATAAGGAATTTAAGAGAGACATGATCCATGTGCACCTCCACTTTCATTCTGAATAAATGGGCGCAAAATTATTTGAAAGCATACAACACCGCCAACTATTCTTGCTCTATAATCGTGTAGTTATGTTGGGCATCATTCAATGATTTTCTTGCACAATAGATTTGATGGAAGACATTCTCTTTTTGTTGTCCTAACATTGTACCTAGAGCAACACCACTTGCATCACATATTAGTTCAAAGAGAGAAGAACAATCTGGGGCTACAATATAAGGGGCTAAATAAAAAGCTATTTTAGATGGTTACTGCTGTAGTTTCTATTACCTTGTAGTGGTTACTTTTTTTACTTTAGTAGTCTGAGAAAACAAATGGATAATTACTGTTAAAGAAGTTTGCACTGTTTTCACAGAGGTCACTGCTGTAGTTTTTGTTACCTTGCAGTGGTTACTTTTTTTGCTTCAGTAATCTGAGACAAAAAGTCAGTACCTCTCCCTAGTTTTTCTTATTTTACAACACACACCACAAATATTCACATCACAAACCAACCCCTCCATGGTAAACACAATAACTAGAGTTCTATAACTCTGTTTTAGCTGGAAAAGATATGACTTCTTAAAATCGTTGACTATTCTAATATCACACTAAATATCACTCTATCAAGCATCAAATTAGTACCAAATTTTGTTTTACTAATGCACCTAAAAAATCATCTAATATTATACTATCCCTATTTTTCTTAAAAACTGGCTAAGGGAAGGTTTATTGAAAATTTTACCCCTTCTTTCATCGTAATAATAACTTGGAAGTTAAATTAGACATCATTTCACCACTTTTTCATCCTCGAATTACATTTTGCTCCAAATTATATAAGGATACAAGGGAAGGTATCTAGATCAATGAACAAGTATGGATACTATTTGTGCATTTCGCCTCCATCTCTCAAGTAGCTTATTCAGTAGTATGAATCCATCACTAAACCTTTGCATAAGGAATGACTCATTTCCTCAACTTTCTCTCATTCTTAGCTAATATATCAATTGGTTCCTCTTCATAAGATAACTCCCTATCAAATAATTTAAGGTCCCAACTAATGATTTAATCACCATCACATGATACTTCTTTAGCATAGACACGTGGAATATTGGGTGAACCCCCTAACATACTGGGGGTAAAACCAGTCTATACACTATTGACCCTACTCCTGTCAAAATCTTAAAGGGTATAATGTATCTTGGGCTCAACTTGCCATTTTTTTAGAACTGAAATACACCCTTCATGGATGACACCTTTAGAAGTACCTTCCCTACTTCTGTGAATTTCACATATCTTATTTTATTATTTGCGTACTCTTTCTACTGACTTTGGGTGGTATGACCTTTTCCTAGATGAACTTCACTTTTTTTATTGAATCCTTAAGCATATGAGTACACCAAGGTCTTACCTCAAATTCTTCAACCCAAGTAATTGGAGACCTAAACCTCCTACTATATAAGGCCTAAAAAGGGGCAATGTTAACACTAAAGTGGTAATTATTATTGTCGAAGAATTAACACAATGGTAGGTATTTTTACCAGTGACCCTTAAAACCCATAACACAAGATTAAAAAATGTCCTTAAGTACTAGGATAGTTACTTTCGATTGATCGTTAGGTTCTGGATGGAAGCTGTACTTAGTTCTAATTTGGACTTTAATTTCTCTCAAAAATTAGAGGGGAACTGAGTACCTTTATCTAACATAATTGAAACTAGTACCCCATGAAACCTTTCAATATCCTTCATATAAATCTTGCCAACTTAGATACATTATAGTTTTCTCTTATCTAAATGAAGTAATCTGACTTAGTTAATCGATCCACAATGACACATATAGATTCACACTTCTTTAATGTCTTTGTAAGACCAACTATTTAATATATTATTATCCTTTCCCACTTCTTTTTTGAAATAGGTATTCTCTGAAATGTACCGCAAGGCTTCTACTGTTTTAACTTAACATTGGAAGTTTTAACACTTGGTTAGAAAATCTACAATATCCTATTTTATTCTTTGCCAACTCTAGCATTGTATAAGGTCCCTATATAACTTGTTGTTACACAATTGTAAAGAATACTTAGAGTTATGGGCCTCTGCTAGAATAGCTGAGATCAAATTGCTTACTGTTTGTATACATTACCACCCTCGAATCCTTAATGGTTTCTTATTATTAAAAATTGCTTCTCATATTTCACCAGTAACAACTTTTCTTTGAGGTTGTTCAAATTTTATCCTTAAAATGTAGACCTGATCTCCACATGTGATAAAACCCTTTCTTTAATAGTATAACACCCTGATTTTCTAAAACTCGAACAAGACATGGTGCTTATCATCACGATGGACCACAAGCTAACTCTCTACTGATATATATACCTGAGCACTGTATAATATAATATAATTTAATTTAATAAATATAGAAAATAGGCAAAAACTTGACATAAGGTTCAAATATCTAAAAATACTCAATACTTAAATTTGAATACTAATACATCTATCCAAAAAGCCTCTAAACTTGTCTAAACTGTGGAGCTGATGGGACATGTCCCCAACTAACTCCGTCTACTAAAAATAAACTGAGTCTAATTCCATAATAAAATAAGGATCATCCATTAATAAAGAGGACTCTGAGTTTATTATATCTGAGATCAAGCCTATGTAATGGGTGACCTCTGAGTTTACTGGTAATGATGTCCGATACTTGATAAACTGAATTTGAGATCAAGCCTATGTAACGGGTGATCCCTGAGTGTACTGATATTGAATATGATTGTCTGAATCTGAGATTAAGCCTATGTAATAGGTGATCCCTGAGTCTACTGATATTGAATATGATTGTCTGAATCTAAGACCAATCCTATATAATAGGTGATCTCTAAGTCTACTAATATTGAATATGATTGTCTGAATTTGAGATCAAGCCTATATAACAGGTGATCTCTGAGTCTACTGATATTGAATATAATTGTCTAAATTTGAGATCAAGCCTATATTATGGGTGATATCTAAGAGGTTGTCAAGCCTAGTATAACGGGTGACTCCTCAATTGGCTTTTATTACTGAGACTGAATCTGAAACTGAGACTGTGGAAGGTTGTCATCTAACTGATATGCCCCTTCTAGCTAGTTAGGGTCCAACCTGTACCCCCGTTGGAAGGGTATCAGTACCGTGCCTTAGGTAAAGACACTTTTCTCTGAACCCAATATGACATGCCTAATATAACGGGTGACACCTGTTTGGAGCAAATCCTAATATAACGAGTGACTCTTAGGAGGTAGTCAAGCCTAATATAATGAGTGACTCCTTATCCTACGCTTGCTACACAGTTCTGGAGGTATAGGGATTTCTACTAACGACTCTGCCTAAATAATGGAGAATCTATAATCCTTGCCCTCTCTTGGTGATAAATCCTACTCCCAACTAAATAGACACAGAACTAATTCTTAAACTGTACTAGACTGAGCTGAATCTGTTTCTGATCATACTGATTAACTGAGTTAAGCTGAGTTCACTTGGTTCTGTTATCTAATGGAATACTACTAAATTCTCATTATCTGACTTAATCATACTGAGTTTTGAATTGATTACTTTAATGTTATTGAGGTCTAAACTGAACACTTGAATACTACTAAGGTTAGAGCTGAGTACTGAACTAAAGTTGGAAGTCTAATGATACTTAGATTACTGAGATTTCTTAAGTTCTATAACTGTCTAAGAGTTCTGAGTTCTGTAACTCACTGAGTTCTAAGAATCGTAGCTTGGCTAAGATTATCGTAAAAACTGACACGGGCTCTAAACTTGCAGCTAAATTGTCGGGTATAAATACACCGGGACATGATAACACAAAAGTAAAATATAAAAATTCTTGAATAATCATGACCATGGACATTCATTCACCATTACAATCATTAAAGCATCTATTTAAGCAGTTGAGAATCATAAATATGTGATAGTATGGAGAGAGATGCTATTGGCTCATACTCCACTCAACAAGGTTTTGCAACAAACATTAAACATACATTGAAGAGCATATAGTTGGTGGGTTTCATGATAACATGTCAAAATTCATTCATTAAGGCTTTTCAGCAAACACTTCACATGCATGAGCTTGCACACAATTGGGTATTTCTAGGCAACATGCTATAATGGCTCTAATTCCTTCACATAAGCATTTTATCAAACATATGGGGAGCATGCTTTGGTTATTCAATAATTTCTACACTCAATTGACATAAACACATCACTCAACATGCAACTTGAAGAGGGTTTATCATGAAAATCATATCATATACTAGCATCAACTCTTGAGATTTTATAAACAAAACACGAATTTAACTCAATAATAACATGAACTTCAATTTCAATTCACATGAATCATGACAACTCATAAATATAATATCTTTGAATTTAGAAAAAAATTCTTGAACTTCTTGGGTAGAAGGAACCCAAGAATCAACATCTAACATACCTTGTTATATGATTCTCGAAAGATTTATGGAGGAATCTTGATGACTTGGGTCTTGGATTAGAAACCCTAGGTCTTGTTCTTGAAGAAAATTGAGACAAACCAATAATATGTAGGTGTAAATATGCAGAATCTCGTGTTAAAGAGTATATATAGGGGTCGGGAAAAGATCCATTTTGCCCTTGAAATTAAAATCCAGAATTTAAAAAATGCCGATTTTACATGCTGGCGCGATGCGCCATAATTGCACCAGCTTACTGGAAATTGGACGATTGGGAAATTCAGCCTTGGCGCGATACGGTATAAATCGCGTTTCCACCTTGGTTGCAAACTGGAAAGACACCACGATGTGGTGGAATCGCAGAGGCTCACTAGAATTTGACAATTGCCATTTTGGCTGGCTCCACGACCCACTAAAGTGCCAGGTGGCACACTGTGTCACAAAAATAGATCTAATTCTTTGCTTGTGTGTTGTATTTGGGTGAATTTAGCATCGACAGAAAGCTTATTCAATTCTCTACAAGAAAAAAAGTCGATATTAGGGAAATTCTACGCGGTTTAAAATATTTCCTGCTTTAGAAGTCACTTCTCAATCTTTTAAGGCTAGAATTATACCTCACTTGACACGCTCTAAGGCTCAGACTACGAGAGAACTTTGAGGGATCTTACAAATAGTCTCCTATAACCTCATAAAATCATTATCCAAATACTATACTTTTTTTCCAGTGGGCACCGAGATACCTCCAAAAATGCTAAGCTTTCTATGCTCTCTGGTTTCTATCCTAGTACATCCGCCACAATCTTCGCTTTACTTGGGGGATATAGGATTGATATGTTATAGTATTTAATTATCTCCATCGATCTTCTCTATTTTAAATTCAGATCTTTCTAGGTGAACATGCGATGTAGATTGTGGTGGTTCATGAACACCTCATAATTCACCCATAGAGATAGTTCCTCTCATTTTCTTAAGCAAACACTAGAGAATCCTACTCTAAATTATGTGTAAGATAGTTTTTCTCATAAGACTTTGGTTTTTGGAAGCATAATAAATCGCGTTTCAATCCTGCATCAAAATAGCACCTAAGCCCCCAACCATAAGCTATCACAATATACAATGGGCAATGTGAGAGTTACATCTAAGGTCAACAAGGTTTTGAGCTTTTGAAATCTCTCTTCCCACTTATAATCCCAGTGAAATGGGACTTCCTTCTTAGTAAGGAGACTCACGTGTGAAGAATTAGCATTAAAATCCCTTGACAAATCAGCAATAATAACTATCCAAACGCATAAAACTCTAAATTTTAGTCACATTGGTTGTTCTTTCCCAATTCTTAACGTCTTCAACATTCTATGGATATACCATAACTCCTTTCTTAGAAACCATGTGCCCCAATAAAGACACTAAAGAAAGCAAGAATTCATACTTAGAGGATTTAGCATATATTTGCTTCTCCTTAAGCAACTCCAACACTGTAGGAAAATGGGTTTCACGTTCTTCTTCACTTTTTGAGTAATCAAGTATGTCATCAATAAAGATAATAACAAGTAAGTCCAAAATTATCTTTAAAACCTTCGATCATTAGTCTCACGAAAGAAGTTGGCGTATTGGTCGGGCCAAAAGAAATAACCAAAAACTCGTAGTGCCTATAATGAGTTTGAAAAGTAGTTTTTTGGATATCCTCTACCATGATTTTGGGCTGGTGATAAACCAACCTCAAATTAATCTTAGAGAAACTGCAACTTTCTGTATATGCTTAAACAGGTCATCTATTCTACGCAAGGGATATTTTTTATGAATGGTCACCTTTCTTAGATAGCAGTAGTCTATGCACATCCTCATTCTACCATCTTTATTTTATATAATAAACATAGGTACACCCCAAGGAGAAACACTTAGAAGAATAAAGCCCTTTTCTAGTACCTCAAGCAATTCAGACTTCGATTATTTTAGCTTTTTTCATTCTACTTGATACGGAGGGATAGAAATGGGTCTAGATCTTGGCTCTAAATCTATGCAAAATTGAATCTCTCAATTTGAAGGCATACCTTGAAGATCATCTGTAAACACTTCTAAGAATTTGCATACCACTTGAACTGATGTTATAGGAGGGACTACAAATTTATCTTCTTGGAAGTGGGCTAACAATTCCATACACCGCTTATTTACTAATATATGGTAAGAATTATAAGAATAATACTGGTAGGATTATGCTTAAAAGTACCTGCCCACTGTAAGTTTCTCCTGAGCATTGCTACAGTGATGGTTTTGTCATACAATCAAGAATGGAATGAGAATGAGACAAGTAGCTCATCCGTAGAATGATATCAAATTCCTTTATTTCTAGAATAACTAAATCTTCTAGAGACTTAAACCACATGAACATTATAGGACACACCTGATACACCCGATTAAAATATACAGACACCTAAACTTGTGTTGACACATACATAGGAGTATTAGATATTCATAATCTAAGTCCCAACTCATAGCAAATTTCATAGACATATAAGAGAAGGTAGAACAAGGATCAAACAATATAGAAGTCATATAATTACAAGTAATAAGAGTACTTGTGATCACAATATTAGAAGATTCTTCCACAGGACGTATTAGAACTACGTAAAGTTGTGCCTTATCACTGGCCTAACTGCCACCTTTACCACCTGGAGCTCTATTTTTCAACTAGTCCTCCACCTTTATTAGCCTAGTTTCCACCTTTAGGATGGATACCACGCTTCTTTGTGGATGAATCTTACTATTTCCACTACCACTATGACCTACAAAAACTAGACTAGTAGAAGTTGATTGCTAAGTCAAATGGCTTGCAGGAAGAAAGTGAGGACATACCTTTTGACATATCCCAAAACCCTACACTCAAAGCATTTGAGTCCTAAAGTAGTCTTCTAAATTTAAGAGAATGAAGACGTATATTTTTCGTCTTGGAAAGGTTGATAGCTAACCCTAGAAAGGTCCCCTACATACATTAGTATGTCTAAATGATAAGGCTTGGAAGAACTACGCCCCTTTGAGAAAGTACTACTAAATGGGCCTGAGGTACGAGCCTTTTTCTCTTTTGCCGTTACCCTACCCTATTTTTCAAGTGATTTAGCCTTCTTAGCAAATTCAACAACATCCTGAAAGACCTACCAAACACATCCATAGATAAAGTAGCCAACTAAATCCCAGAGTTTAGACCCTTCACAAAGTGCCTGAACCACTCATTTTGTAAGGTAATAACTATATTGAATAGAGGGAAAATGCATAAAACTTGGATTCATAGGCCACTTCAAATATGTTACCCTACTCCAACCTTAAAAATTCATCTTTCTTTATATCATGATAAGTGCAGAGAACATATTTCTCATGGCATACATTATAAATTTAAGCCTAAGTGGGTGGAGGTAAAGTAGCCCTGCACTCTACAAATGACCTCCACCATTGCTTGGATTAATCGTGTAGATAAAAAGAAATAAACTCCACACCATACCTATCCATAATACCCATATTATGTAGGAATTCATGAATATCTATCAAGAAATCAAATATATTCTTAGACTCCGTACCTTGGAATATCGAGGTTTTCATTTTTATGATCCTGAAGAATAAACCTTGTCATCAGCAATCATCACTGGTCCAAATACTTATTGAGAATAAACCCTTATTTTAGAGTCTGCATCTATCATTTGTGCCACAGTAGCGGCATGTTGCAAAGTTGCACGTGAAATAGTTAAGACAACTAGAGTGTAGCCAGTGCCAACCAAGCTACTCAAGAACCCCAACACTTGTTGAATCACCTCTACAAACAAAGGTACCTGAGCATCACTATTTAGTGATAGCACCACATTCTTGAGAACTACCATCTCCTCTTCCTCAATGGGCCCTTCTTCATTCTAAGCATGGCTTGGAGAATCATACTATAGAGGAGGGGATGGTGATCTCTGTCTTGTGTATCCTCCAACTACCTAGGCTCCACCCATAACAGGTGCTTCCCTTCGTCCTCCTTGTCTAGATCCTCCCTTAGATCAAGGCCTGCCCCAAACTATGACCTATAGGACAGTGCAGGCACTGACACTGTGTTGTTACAGGTGTGCCTACTGCTGTAACTCTTGTTGTTCTAGTAGAATGATAAATCACCATTACGAACAAGATTAAAAGTATTAAATACAAATTTGGATTACAAAATATCACGTGGAATCAAGTCATAGAATGAAATAAAGAAAGAAGAGAATTCATACATAAAGCCTTATAGCCTCTGAATGAAAAGTACAAATGTAACCATACCATTTTAGAGGATTTTACTAGAACTGTTCTTGTATGATGAGATCTACAAACCCAGTGCTCTGATACCATCTCAGCCATAACCCAACCAGTAAATATTGACACCTACCCTAACCTATGGAAGGAGAACAATACAAGTCTCGCTCTTACTAATTCAAGTTCTATTCTTATATCAATTCCTAGTTTTAAACAATTTCATAAGGAAAAAAATCATTCCATAATTTAAGTCACCCATCAACCAACATTAATATTCAAAAAAAATAGAGCATAAAAACCTCTGTTTATTACATCCTCGAGATGTACAGTCACTGTACAAGAACATCTAAGAATAAGCTAAGTTTAAAACAACTAAACATATCAAAAATAGAAGAAATAATAAATCTTTTAATTCCTTAAACAAAGTACATCAACATCAATAAGAATATTTGAAGGTTTCTAGGTCATTGTGCTTACCCTTAAATTAAGTCTAAATCAATGGTTAGGGCTGAGGATGTGTGTCAGTCGTTGGAAGATGTTATACACTTAACAAAACAGGAGTATAGGTAGTATCAACAACTACTAGTGAGCATTATAAGCTAGCTAATTCAATAATTTACAAGTAAGAAAGCTAGATAATAAAAAAATCCATCATAACAACACTCATAATCAAAGACATAAAAACACGAATGCATCAGATAAACATAATTCACAATCCACTTCATGGGCTTTTTTATTTAGCCACTTTAATCAACCACTCATCACCTTATATAATCATTATAAAAGAATGGGTGCATCTATGCAAGATGTTTACATTATGTCTAACTCCTCTCATCATCATTAACAACATTATAACGTACCGATATGGTATGCAACCCTTTAAAACAACATACTACATCTGTACTGGAATGGTACCAGACCCTTTATCACAATAAATTATATTTGTACTAGCATGGTACCTGACCCTTTATCATCCAACATTATCATAATGTATATGAAAAGAAATGCAGTCCATTAATAACAAGTCATTCTAGAAGCTTTCATAGATGTTCAGTTTACAAATAAGCACAAAGTTAAGAAAGTCTAAGTGTTATAACAAACCCATAGTACCTCAATTACTTTGCTCGAACTCACTTTTAAATCACACTTTTGTCCTTTAAGTCTCATTCTTGGTCTATAAGAACAAGAATATATACTTATTTCAATAATTCATCACCTCTTAACTATTAGGGATCAAAAATAATTGATTTTAGTCTTAAAATAACCCTATTTCATCATCTTAGGATTTTCTATTGGTTAAACCTCTTGGATTTTATTTGAATTAGCATAAAAATGCGTAATTCTAGTTCCATTAGTATTTTCTACCGACCTAAGATCATTATGTACTAAAATTATAAACATTCCCACCATTTTTCATCTATCTCTATAAACTAGGCTTAAACCTTAATTCCCACCACTAATCCATTTCTACTGATTTTCTGAGGTTAAACAAAGTAAATTCAAGTTTAGAGTATAATTACTTTCCTCCAAAGATGAAAAACTTCCAAAACCCTCTGAAAATTACCTTCCCCAGAGCTTTTTTGCATTTCCAAAAAGTGAAGAATGAAATTTTTTTTATAAAAAAATTATAATTAAATTGTGTGTTACTGCTGCAGTAGATAACTACTATTGTGGTGGTTAAAGTTCTGCTTCAACAGTTCACACCCTTTTCATGGATGTCACTGTTACGGTTTTCATTACAGCTATAGTGGTCTAAGCCATAAACTTAGAACCTCTCCTCAGTTTTTCTAAGTTTACAACACATACCATGAATCTTAACATTGAGAATTACCCCCACCATGGTAAACTCTATAACCGAAGTTCTATAACTCTATTTTAGGTGCGAAAAAATTTCTACAACTTCCTAAATTTGTTCACTATACAAATATCACATCAAACATCACTATTAGCCATAAAATTAGTACCATATTTCATTTTACTAACATACTACACAAATTGGCCTATCTTATACTAGCCCTAATTTTCTCAAAAATTAGCTAAGGAAGGAGTGCAAAGTTTTCCCTGTCTTTTAGCATAACAAAAATTAGGGTCTTTACAGGAGCCACTCTAACTACTTTCTAATATAATGTCTTTAGCAGAGACCTTTCTGACCTCACCATCGTCGTGGCTGAAAAGTCTAGCACATTGGTACCAGCAATGTTCTCAGGCCTGAGTTATACCTTAATGTATTTTTTATTCATTTTTTCTTTGACAGTAATGGTTAGTTAGCAATAAATCTACACTCAAAAATAGCAAGCTTACACTTAACGTAGATATAATCCTTACATTTAGCACTGAATGTTATCATGTCATCCAGCCTTTACGTTCACACTCAATTGGTCGCCCTTTATTACCCACTATGTCCCCTCTATAGATAATGTGGTTTTCCTTCACACTGATGCTGTAACTCTAGGTTTTAAAACCATGGAGAGTATCGTAGGGGTATTCAAGTCTATCTCTAGTTATTGGGTTCTAGGTTTTCATGGAATAATAACTGAATTGTCTCCTATTATGTATGAATTACTGGACTTATTGTGAAGGCTTCAACTAGCTCGCCGTAGCAACCATTTAATCTTTTTTATATAGTTGATGTGGTAGAAAAGTTTTCTATTATATCAAATCCACTACCTGTCAACTCACATATTGTTGATGATTGCAGGTCCCTCCTGATGCTGCTCCAATATCACAATCCAAACCAGGGTCTGGCTGTGACAGGTATCTCAAGTACATCGAGGACCAGAGACCACCCCTATTGCGTAACCAAATAGTACATAACACACCCGATAGTGGCTGAAATTTAAAGATCTAACAAGATAAAAATGGTAATAATCTCAAATGTATTTAAGAATGTCATACATCAATACCCAATCCAAAGTAATATCCACAAAGCCTCTACTATTTCGAAAACAACAAACGTCGGGACATGCCCCCGACTCTGACAATGATAATATTAATGTGAACTCCTCAATTTAAGTTTATGACAGGAAGCGATGGAATGATCAAGTCTTTTGAAGAATGGAAGCTCACCACTTTACAGTAAATGACCAACAAATCAAGACAATCCACCTAACACTATGCAGGAAAAGCATAAGTATCTCTGGTGCCTGCATTGCATGGGATACAACATTCGGATGTGGTCAATGGGTTGATCACTAGCATGTAACTTAGGGATAGGGGATAAATTAATACGAGAATCCATAATTAAAAAGTCATTCAAAGTCAATTTACATAATCATATATATATATATATATATGTCATGCCGGGAAAGGAAACAAAGCTTAGCATGAAGTAAGACTTTATCTTCGACTATGTTGCCCAATGTCATAAATAGGCACCCACGGGTTATATAGGTTCAGTTCCCTCTACTAAAAGGGCTCCAATGCATATTAGCCGTATGAACTAGAGGTATCAAGTAATACCAGGGAATTCCTTGACCCCACATCAATTCAAAATACAGATATATATCAATAGTGTGAACTGTGCACACGATCATCAACACCAAATCTCATGTCGGCAAACAAGAATTTCCAATATACGTCATCCAAGAACAATACCTTCACGGCTTAGCTAGATAATCCCCATTAAACCTAATTTAAAACAAGTTTAATAAAACCATTTATTAACCAAGGAATCAACCATTAAAGAACACCATGGGTATTGTCATACCCTTAGACTTTTAAGTTTATCTCTATACCATAACAGTCACATTATCTTGGGGGAATGCCTTGAACCCCTTTGGTCAATAAATAAAACATAGCCAAAACAGCCTTCAAAATCCATGTTCACTATTTAACCATTTATGCAATGCAATATCATGAGTGAATAAGTCAAACCAAGTGATAATTTCACATTTCATTACCAATTACACAAGTAGGTTGAGGGAACACATTTATTCAAAACCAATTCAATGTTTAAAACATCAATTTGGGGGAATACCTCGACCCCAATTCCAATTACCATACTCTTGCACCCCATTAGTTCAAAACATTTAATTCAAAGCATGAGCAAATGAAACCCATGAGAAAACAATTCAAGGGCAAAACATTCCAAAACCCTCAACCATATCAAAGCCCACATTCAAATACGTTAAACTAAATGTGTTTTAAACATATTCTTTTCATAAAATAAGTATGGGGGGAGAGTAACATGCCTGAAATACCAAAATTTATTGAGAGAAATCAACCATCAAGCCCTTGGATGAGCAACTTTTTAGAAACCCTAAGTATCTTGAACTTAGAGAATTTAAAGAGTTTGAGAGAGTGCTTTGAGTGGTAAAGTATTTAAAATAACATCCCAAGGATATTTTATGGTCGTGGGAAGAGGGAAACGTCCAAAGTGCCCTCATTTAAAAATTTTAAAAATTATCGTCAGTGATTACGTGTCACTATACGACTCATAATGACTTACTATGACTCATCACCACGAGTCGTAGTTTGGACAGTAGCTGAGGGCACCCCTCTACTGTAACCCTACGGCTCCTACACCATGACTCGCTAAGAGACCCTATGACTCATAAGGTCCAAGTCATAGTCAAGATATAATAATTTGGGCATCACACTGATTTTGCTACGAATGGGACTATATAACTCGTTATGAGTCTTTATGATTCTTAGCCCTTAGTCTTAGTTTCAAAAGAAACCCCTAGCCAATATATTGGTCTGGCTACCATTTGGGTCCCTGCGACCCTCAAAGACAAGTTATGAGTCATAAAGAGTGTTGTAGACTGGGCAGTGAGTTTACAATTACGAAATTTTTCAAGGATAAAAAATTTGGGGTATTTCATCCTCTCCCCCTCTTAGGATCATTCGTCCTTGAATGATGGAACAAGCCATTCCTTAGCACGATTTAACACAGAATTCAACCTCACTTACCTTTAACAAAGACAGAAAATAAAGAAGCCAAGTTTAACACATACCTTAAGCACGATTATCTATAACGGGGAACAAAAATAGGCATTTGGACTTTATTTCCTTTTCGACTTCCCATGTAGGTTCCTTAAACTTTAGGTTCTTCTATAGAACATTTATCGAAGCCACCTCTTTCATTCATAACCAATGGACTTGCTGATCCAAGATCTCAATTGAGACCTCCTCATACAATAAGGAGTCTAAAACACCAATACTTTCAATGAAACCACAAAGAAAGAATCAACCACGCACTTCCTCAACATCAACACATGAAAACTTGAGTGAACGGAACCCAAACAAAGAGACAACTCTAACTCATAAGCCACATTATGCACTCTATTCAAAATCAAATACGGACCCATATAACTGGGACTAAGCTTCCCCTTCTTTCTAAACCGCATCATTCCCTTTATGGGGGACACCTTTAAGAATACCTAAACGTCAAATTCAAATTATAACTCAATTTTCCTTACATCCGTATAGGGATTTTGGTGATTTTGTGTTGTCTTAAGCCTATCCCAAATCTCCTTTACCCTCTTTATAGCCTGATAAACCAAATTAGTACCGAACAACTCATCCTAGCCAACCTCAAACCACCTAATAGGAGAATAAAATCCCTACTATACAAAGCCTCAAATGGAACCATCCCAATGCTAGAGTGTAACTAATATTATAATATAACATAATGAGAGGTAAATTATCAACCCAATTACTACCAAAGTCTATCACATAAGCTTGAAGGAAATCCTCTAATATCTAAACAGTCCTTTTTTCTTTTCCATCTGATTAGGGTGGATAGCAGTGCTAAGGATCACCTTAGTTCCCAAACCTCTCTATAAAGAGTGCCAAAATTAAGACAACAACTGGCATACCGTGATTATATATAATAGAAATGGGTAAACCATGCAACTTGATGATTTCCTTAATGAACAGGCTTGCATAATCCTCTGCTGAAAAATTAGTCTTCACTGGCAACAAATGAACAAACTTAGTCATCCTATCCATGAAGACCCAAATCAAATCAAACTAATGTTGAGACTGCCAAAGAATAATAACAAAATCCATAGTAAGCACTTCCCATTTCCACACAGGCAACTCAATTTCTTGAAAGAATCCACCAAGCCCCAAGTGCTCTACCTTCACTTGTTGACAAACCATATATTTCACCATAAAATTAGCCATATACCGCTTTATGTTATTCCACTAATAGATTTATTTCAATTCATGGTATATCTTCATCGAATGAAGATGAATAGTGTACTCAACTCATGATCCTCAGCCAAGATCCTCTCAAACAACCCATTAATATTGGAAACACATAATCTACCTTGGTACCTCAAGATACCATCACCTTCTGCTGACCAACATCATCCTTGATCTGCATAAAAATATAATCCAAAGCCTATTTCTCTTTCACCTCAGTACCAAGACGTGACTTCACCACTTCTTGAATCATCATAACACCATCCTTAAAGTCTAAAAGAAGAACTCCAAGATTAGCCAAATAGTGAATATCCTTTACCAAACCTTCTTTTTTCTCATCAACATGAGATAAGCTCCCTATGGACAACCTGTTAAGAGTATCAACAACCATGTTAGCTCTACCTAGGTGATAATAGAGACCCATGTCATAGTCCTTGAGCTACTCAAGCCATCTTCTTTGCCTCAGATTCAACTTTTTTTGGGTGAACATATATTACAAACTCTTATGGTATGAGAAGATGTCAACATGAACCTTATAAAAATAGTGAAACCAAATATTTAGACCAAAAACCACAACTAACAACTCGAACTCATGAGTAGGATAATTCTTCTCATGAACTTTCAACTTTCTAGATAGATATGCCACCACCATACCATGCTGCATCAGAACACAATCCAATCCTACATGAGATATATCACAATAAATCACGAAGCCATCAGTGCCCTTGAGTAGGATCAAAATAGGAGAAAAAATCAACTTGTCTTTTACCTTTTTGAAACTACCCTCACAATCATCCGACCATAAGAAATTCACTATTTTCTGAGTCACTCAGTCAATTTCGCAACAACTAAGGAAAACTTTCCACAAACCTCTTATAGTACCCGGCTAAACCAAAGAAGGTCCAAATATCAATTGGAGTCGTGGGTTTATGCCATTTCTTAACCACCATAACTTTTTATGGATCCACCATGATCCTCTTACTAGAAATAACATAACACAGAAAAGTAACAATATTCAACTAGAACTCACACTTAGAAAATTCAGAAACCGACTGTTGATCCTTGAGTGTCTACAATACTATGTGGAGATGATTGGCATAATCTGCCTCACTCTTTGAGTACACTAAAATATCATCAATTAACACTATCACAATGAATCCAAGAACTGAAAGAATACCCAGTTCATCAGATCCATAATTGGCACTACGCATTAGTCAAAACAAAAGACATGACCAAGAACTTATACTGGTCATACCGAGTATGAAAAACAGTCTTTGGGATATCTGCTACCCTAATCTTCAGTTGATGATAATCCAATAAAAGATTAATCTTAGAAAAGTACTTATCTCCCTGAGGCTGATCAAGTAGGTCATTAATCCTAGGAAGGGGATATATTCTTCACAGTCACCTTATTCAACTGGGAGTAATCTATACACATTCAAAAGGAGCAATCCTTTTTACGCTCGAAGAGCACTAGAGCACCCTACGAGAAAATACTAGGAAGGATAAAATACTTGTCAAGAAGATCTATCAATTGGTCCTTAAGTTCTTTTAACTCAGCTGAAGTCATTCTATAAGGAGGGATAGAAATATGATGAGTGTACGAAAGAAGATCAATACTAAAATTAATTTCCCTATCGGGAGGAACACCAGGAATATCATCAGGAAATACCTTAGGAAATTCTCAGACCATAGGGACAGATTTATAAGGAGTACATTCTGACTTAGAATCTTTAACTTGAACCAAATGATAAATACACCCTTTGAAAATAAACTTTTGGGCTTTAAGATATTAAATGAATCTTCCCTTAGGAACTAGGGAACTCCCTTCCCACTCAATCATTGGTTTCTTCAAAAATTAGAAACTAACCTTTCAGGCTCTAAAATCAAGATAAGCATACAACGAGTGCAACTAATCC
Organism: Capsicum annuum; assembly: GCF_002878395.1. Classification (NCBI taxonomy): domain Eukaryota; kingdom Viridiplantae; phylum Streptophyta; class Magnoliopsida; order Solanales; family Solanaceae; genus Capsicum; species Capsicum annuum. The sequence continues at coordinate 102,822,366 of NC_061116.1, read as the reverse complement.
ATCCCTAAAATCACATCAAAACATAACATGTCCAATTTTATTAGATCCACTAGCAATAGTATCTCCATACTATAGATAGATACCGCACAACCCCTATAGAACCTTCTAGCCAAAATAGAGTCACCCGTTGGGGTGAACACAAAAAAGAGATCAGGAATATACTCAGGACCAAAGCCAAAATGAATAGCAAAATAAGTGATCACATTAAAAAGGGTAGACATTTGATCAAGTAGACAATATTCATTACGAGACAAAAGTTTCAGCATACCAATAACAACATCAGGAGATGCATTCAAATCCTAATGGGTAGCAAGAGCATATAGACAATTCTGACTAATGCCAGAGCCAGAAGTAGCACCCTTTGGTGCAAAAGCTAAAGAAGTAGAAATTGTGACCTTATAAGCCCTACTAGCAACATCGCCAAAGTGACAGTTCCTCCAAATATGGCCCATCTAGCCGCTACTGAATCACTTATTACTCTACTTATCAAAAAAGCCAAGATACAACTATCTAAAAAATCTACAAGAGGGATGTAATAGAGCTAACTGGGCCCCACTTGATTAAGATTGGGTACCTTGTGCCTTAAACCTACTATTTCTCTACAAATAGTTATTATCAGATGGCTTAAGATATGGAGCACTAGCCATGGAATATGAAATAGAATCCCCCTCTTTTTCTTAGACTACTGTCTACCATCTTTCCAACTATATTTGTAACGCTTTGAGTTTGTACCTCAGATGCTACATAGTGCTTATAATCCTGAAGGACCATAAGTTAACCATGACTGGTACCTACTATAATAACTGTGAAATAAATACTATAATAATTATGGAAATAGATGGAAACATATACCATAAGGTTCAAATCTGTAAAATGAATCTAAATGCGATATCAAAATACCAAAATTGAATATAAGTAATGAAAAAAACTAAACAACTATCTGAAAATACTCTAATCTAAAAGGCCTCTAAATTATCTGAACTGTGGAGTTGATGGGACAAGTCCCCAACTGACTTCAACTATTGAAAATAATACTAAAATACTAAAAACAACTATGTCCTCAAACTATAAGGACTCACCACTACGCTGACTGCTGAAACTCTGAGCTGCTAAAGGTGCTATAGAGCCTGTGCGTCTGAAACTAGGATATAAGACATCATAGCACAAAAAAGCATGCGTTAGTACTTTGAATGTACTGGTATGCTCTATGAGGTAGGCTGAAATGCATGGGTTCATATGCATGAGCAATAATAACTGAATGACATGAGTATGACTGAATAAGAATATATGCATGAATACGTATATTGTAATTGAGATTGTGATAGTACTGAGTACTGAATCAGAATAGTTACGTAATAGTGTCTGGGTTTAATGGTATTGTATTTCTGATAACTGAATAACTATATCTGATAGTCCTAATTTTGTGGAACTATACAGAGTTCTATACTGAGTGGAGTGACTATACCTGATAGTCCTAAATCTGTAAAACTTAACTGAGTTTTATTCTGAGACTGAGACTGAAACTGAGACTGTGGGAAGTAATCATTTAACCGACATGCCCCTTCTCTAATTGATTTGGGGTCTAACCTGTAACCCCAATTGCCACGATTAAGGAAAACTGTTGAGTCAGCCTCATCTGCTAGGTACTCTAAATGGGAATAGTGGTACCTTCAACTGGTAGTTAGATAACCTTATCAACCCTCAACTAGAAGGTTGATGTCTCAAATAATGCTGGCTATGTAGTTCTGGAATGCAGTGACTGCTTCTAAAGATTACACCCTCTACTGGCATGTGAGTCCTCATCCTTGGGTTTACTCGGTGCTGAATCCTGCTCCTAACTGAATAGACATTGGACTAAATTCTAAACTGTATTAGGCTGGATTGAACTATTACTGATCGTACTATATAACTGAATTGAACTGATTTTACTAAACTTAACTGGACTGATTCAAGTTCACTGAATTTTCCTAAGTTATGTACTGACTAAATTCTACTAATCGTGACATGACTTATTCTATATTATGACTGACCGTGGCTCTAGACAAGCATCTAAATTATTGGGTATTAAATACCCCCAAGACTCAATAGCATAAACTTAAAAGACATGGCATAATCTTGAGACATGGCAATTAACTACTTAGTCATCATTCATTCATTTGGTCATTCAAGCAAACACTTGCATGACATGAACTTGCATACATGCTAACATGATATAATTTCACTATTCAACTCACATGGACAATTTATCAATCACTTGTGGGGCATAATATATGCACATAATACTAACAAAATATGTAGGCATCATGATTCAATTCTAATTACACAATTCCAAGAGTTTCAACATGGATTCACATAAATAAGTACATATATCAATTAACTCTACATGAATCTTTCAATAAATCATGAATACACTTTAATTCAAATCATGGAAAACATGAAATCACTTTACATAAACTTTAAAAGAGTTTCTTGGATCCAAGGGTAGAAGAAACCCTTGGACGAACACTTCACATACCTTAGCTGATGAATTTCTGAAAGTTAATGGTGAGATCTTGAGTTCTTGATTTGAAACTTGAGCACCTAGGGTTTTGTTCTTTAGAAAATTAGAGAATGAATAAGTATATTTTCTCTCTAAAGTTATTAATGTCCTATTTTGGGCGATGAAGAATATGGGAAAAGGACCCAAATACCCCAAAGGAAGCAGTATTTTAATAACTGAAAAAGATGTTACCGATCCACAGGCCGTGCCGCGTTGTTGGCATCTATGTGATAGCCAATGCACCATGTCGATTCATTGGAATTTGCACTAAAGCTGGCAAAAAACTAATTGATGCGATGGTCGATGCGATGCATTGACATCACATCGACCAACTATTTTGGGCACTCAAACATGATCTAAATGAGGTTCCAAAAATTAAAAACTTATTCGAGAACACCTATTGACATTCCTGATCACAACTTAACTCAAATATCAATATTTAATGGACGTAAAGGTCGCAAAATATTATTTTCAACTTTTGAAGGCTAAAATAACACTAAGTCTGAATACTTAGATAAAATATTCTAAGTTTGGGACCCCTTGACAAGCCTAAAGGACTAATTTAAGCTAAGCACTTTATGGGGTCTTACATTATCTCCCCCTAAGGGACATTCGTCCTCGAATGAGACTGCAGAAACTGAGAGTCCAGAGAGAACAGACTTACACACTGGGCATGCACAATTAAAGCATGTTTACATGACTGAGATCACTAATACACTGAATTATCATACTGACCATGCATATCTGATGCATGAGTACATAGCTAAACATGATTCATAAGCATATGACTGAACATGCAATGGTAATTAATACCAAGTTTATAACTTAAATCTAAAGATGAAACTGAATAAGGTTAAGGAAAATTATTACCTTGTGCTAAATCTAAGATTGCCGAGAAAAAGTGAGGATACTTGGTCCGCATATCTGCTTCTACTTCCCAAGTAGATCTCTCAATGGACTAATTCTTCCATAGAACTTTGACTAGAGTGACTTCTTTGTTCCTCAGTCCATGAATCTGATAATCAAGGATTTGAACTGGAATATCTTTATAAGAGAGGCTATTCTGAACATCTATGCCCTCTATGGGGATTATGCCTGATGGGTCACCTATGTATTTCTTTAGCAAGGAGACATGAAACATTGGTTGGACTGAAGATAGATTTGAAGGAAACTCAATATCGTAAGCTACCTTTCTAAAATAGCTGAGAATTCAGTAAGTACCGATATATGAGGGGCTGAGCTTTCCCTTCTTGCCAAACTGCTTCACTCTTTTCATAGGAGAGATCTTCAATTACACATAATCACTAATCTTTAACTCGAGATATTTTTTGCGCACATCTGCGTACGATTTTTGTCAGCTCTAAGCTGTCTTTGGCCTTTCCTGATCAACTACTCTTTCTCTAAGCTATCAAATACCATGTCAGGCCCTACTACTGTGGCCTCACCCACTTCAAACCAACCAATAGGATATCTACACCTCCTCTCATAAAATGCCTCAAACAAAGCCATCTAAATACTGGAGTAATAGTTGTTTTTATATGCAAACTCAATCAAAGGCAAGTGGTCATCCCAACTACCTTTAAAGTCTATCTTACATGCTTGTAGCATATCCTCTAAAATCTGAATGGTCCTTTCTGCTTGACCATCTATCTGAGGATGAAAAGTTGTACTGAGGTGAACTCGGGTACCAGACCCTTTTGGAATGCTTTCCAGAAATGAGAGACGAATTGGGTACCTCTATCTGAGATAATGGATAATGGAACACCATGCAATATAACCAACTCCATAATATAGAGTTTGGTGTAATCCTTAGCTGAGTAAGAGGTATGTATTGGTAGGAAATAAGATGATTTGGTTATGCTGTCTATAATGACCCAAACTGAATCATGCTGATGACAAGTACGAGGCAAACCCATCACAATGTCCATATTCACTTCTTCCCATTTCACAGTGGGAATGTTGAACTCCAGCATGGACCCACTTGGCTTCTGATGCTCAATCTTAACTTGCTGACATATGGAGCACTTAGCCACAAACTCTGCAATATTTCTTTTTATCCCACTCCATCAATAGATCTCCTATAAATCATGGTACATCTTAGTGGTCCTTGGATGTATAGAGTAGCGTACACCATCCACTTCTGCAAGAATTTACTGCCTCTAGTCATCTACGCCCGGCACACATAGTTGACCCTAACAATTCAAACACCATTACCCCCTTGGGAGAAAACCTCTACTTTATGATCTCTAATTGATTCCTTCAACTTAACTGAACTGGGATCCCATCCTTTTTTTTCTTTACCTCGGAAACCAGGGATGATTCTGAACTACTCTGCATCCATATACTACCTTCTACTAAATCGACTAAGCAAATACCTAGTCGGGCTAGCTGATGAACTTCCTGAGCTAACTTCTTCTTATTATCCTCGATATGACTAATACTACCCAGAGACATCCTACTGAGAGCGTTGGTCACTACATTAGCCTTGCTTGGATGATACAAGACACTAATATCATAGTCTTTCAACGACTTCAACCACCTTCTCTGATGGAAGTTTAAATCTTTCTAAGAGAACACATACTATAGGATCTTATGATCAGTGAACACATCAACGTGCACACCATACAAATAGTGCCTCTGAATCTTTAAGGCAAAAACTATTGTTGTTAACTCAAGATTAAGAGTAGGGTAATTCTTCTCATGGGGTTTAAGCTACCTAGATTCATAGGCTATGATCTTACCTCTCTGCATCAGAACACACCCCAATCCAACTCTAGACACATAAAAATTCACAACAAAACATTCTGAACCATCTAGTAAGATCAAAACTAGAGCTATAGTGAGTCGAGTGTTCAACTCCCAAAAATATTTTTCACAAGAATTTGACCACTAAAATTTGTCTTTCTTCTGAGTCAATATGGACATAGGGGATGCAATAGATGAAAATCCCTTAACAAACCATCGGTAGTAACCGGCCAAACCCAAGAAACTCTTGATATCTGATGGAGATATGAGCTTGGGCCAGTTCCTCACTGCTTCAATCTTTTGGGGATCAACTCTAATTCCATCAATAGAAATTATATGGCCAAGGAAGGCTACTGACCTTAGCCAAAATTTGCACTTACTAAATTTAGTGAATAGCTGATGGTTTCTGAGAGTCTGTTGCATGATCATGTTCATTACAGGAGTAGATGAGAATGTCGTCAATGAAGACTATGATAAACATGTCCAAGTACTTTTTGAGCACACGGTTCATCAAACCCATGAAAATTGCTGGGGCATTGGTAAGACCAAAGGACATGACTGAGAATTTAAAGTGACCATACCGATTTCTGAAAGCTATTTTTAGGATGTCACATTCCCTGACTCTAAACTGATGATAGTTTGATCTGGGATCTATCTTTGAGAAATAACTGGCACCCTGAAGCTGGTCAAATAAGTCATCGTTCTTGACTATGACTTTATTTAACTGACAATAGTCAATAAACATTCTGAGAAAATCATCTTTCTTACGCATGAATAAAACTGGTGCACCCTACAGGGACATACTGGGTCGGATGAATCCCTTATCTAGAAGATCTTTTAACTATTCCTTCAGTTCTTTGAGTTTAGCTAAAGCCATTCTATATGGAGGGATAGATATGGGTTGAGTATTTGGGAGAAGATTTATTTTGAAATCAATTTCTCTTTTGAGAGGAACTCCGAAAAGGTCTTCGAGAAACACATTTTAGAAGTCACATGCTACTGACACTGATTTAAGAATAGGGGTTTCTGAACTAGAGTCCTGTACTCGAACGAGATGGTAAAAACATGACTTAGCTATTATTTTTCTAGCCCAAAAGTAAGAAATAAGCTGACCCCTAAGTGCTAAAGTATTACCCCTCAACTTTAGGATGGGTTCATTTGGAAACTAAAATTGAACAATTCTATTTTTGCAGTCGACCGAGGCATAGCAGGAATAAAGCCAATCTATGCTGAGAATGACATCTAAATTAGTCATCTCTAATTCGACTAAGCCTACTGAAGTGACTTTCTAAGATACCATAACCGAATAGTTCCTGCATACCCATCGAGCTATGATAGATTTACCTATTGGGGTAGAGACTAAGAAAGGCTATACTAGGATTTCAGAATTGGATCCCAAGTCAATATCTATATAAGGAGTACAAAGGACAAAAAGGCCCATGGATCTAGCATAGCGTAAACATGCAAATGATAAACATGTAATATGCCAGTAACTACACATGAGAACTCTCCTGATCCTATCAGGACTGAAGAGCATAAAGTCTATTTGGGTGTTGCCTACTAGTGGCACTAGAAGCAGCACCCTGCTAATTCGGGCAATCGAACTGAGCTGGGGAACAGTTATTTTGACCCTGAGAATCTGAGTAGGGACATGTCTAACTCTGTGGCTTGGATTGTCATACCCGAAACACACATTGCTACCTGCTCTATAGATACCCTGGTGGTTTCTTCCATATTTCTAACAAAGGTGATTAGTTAGGGCACTGCTAACACTGCCCTTGGGTTTAGGGTCTGGTGCCCTCTCCCTATTGTTGTCTCTAAATTTTGGGATAGGAGCACTGGATGAGAATGAAGATGGAACAAAAGACTTTGGATGGAACTGAGAATGATTCCCACCCTCTGACTTAGGCTAAATAAAGTTAAAACTAGTTATTCTCTCTCTCTTTCTCTCTATTCTTAGCCTCCTCTATCTGCTAAGCATGGACCATGATCCTGGATATGTCCATCCCTTTAATCGACTGCAGCCTCCTCTATCTACTGAGCATGGACCATGATCCTGGATATGTCCATCCCCTTAATCAACATTGCGATCCTACACTCCTTGACTACGCTGCAAGACACCCTTGACACAAACTTACTCATTCGAGATCTGTTGTCTGCCACCACATGAGGAGCGTATCTATCAAATTGAGTAAACTTGAGAGAATACTCTTTCACTATCATATTGCCTTGCTTCAAGTTGATAAATTCTAGAACCTTTGCTTCCCTTAACTCCAGTGAAAAGAACCTATCTAGAAAAATAGTAGAAAACTCCTCCCACTATATGGGCCCTACATCTACGGCCCTCTCAGCCTTATATTATTTGAACCATAAGTGAGACACATCCTGCAACTGATATGTGGCTCAATGCTCTCAAAAGAAGTCACCCCTATAATATCAGTAAACTTTTCCAGCTGATCAAGAAATTCCTGAGGGTCCTCATCTAACTTAGACTTGGTAAATTATGGAGGGTTCATTTGGGTAAAGTCTCGACTCCTAGCAGCATCAGTATTGGCCACAGGGCTAGATAGAACAACACCTGGCCATTCATTCTAAGTTTCCATAGAATGAGATAGGGTGGTGAAGGTTGCTCTGAACTTAGCGTAGGAGATATGTTCGTCAAGTAGATCTGGCTGGATAAGTTGGGGTTTTGGCTGGTCTTCTTTTCCTCTTCCCTTAGTCCTCTTTGGAGGCATATTTCTATAAAGGGAAGAGAAACGATTAGACTGAGGGTTTAACTAGAGATCATGCTCACTCGCATGACATGAATACTAAAAGAAGGCAAACTTTTCCTAAAACATCTCAAAACCTCTTTTTCATAAGTTTGGAGTGCTACACACTCATGTAAAAGACTCTACAAGATGTGACTTTTAGAATTCCTAGGACTCGTTGAACCTTTGGCTCTAATATTAAGTTTGTAATTCCCTAAGTCTGTACCCCATATGCTACATGGTGCTCATAATCACGAAGGACCACAAGCTAACCTATGACTGGTACCTGCTGTGATAACTATGTAATAAATACTGTAATGATTGCAGAAATAGGCAGAAACACATGCCATAAGATTCAAATCTATAAATGAATCTAAATGCGGTGTCAAAATACCAAAACTAAAAATAAGTACTGAAAAAAACTAAACAACTGTATGAAAATACTCTAGTCTGAAAAGCCTCTAAGCTGTCTGAACTCAAGAGTTGATGGGAAAAGTCCCCAACTAACCCTGAATACTAAAGATAATACTTAAATACTAAAAACAAACATGTCCTCAAACTATGAGGACTCACTACTATGCTGACTACTAAAAATCTGAGCTGCTAAGGGTGATCTAGAGCCCATGCATCTGAACCTATGATATAAGATATTATAGTGCAAAAGAAAAGCATTCATCAGTACTTTGAATATACTGGTATGCTCAGTGAGGTAGGCTAGAATGCATGGGTTCATATGCATGAGCAATAATAACTGAATAACATGACTGAAAAAGAATACATACATAAATACGTATACTATAACTGAGATCGTGATAGTACTGATTACTGAATCTGACTATTGACTTACTAATGTCTGAAATTACTGATACTGTATTTTTGATAACTGAATAACTATATATGACAATCTTGATTTTGTAGAACTATATTGAGTTTCGCACTGAGTGGAGTGACTTACCTGGTAGTCTTGAATCTGTAGAACTGAACTGAGTTCTATTCTAAGACTATGACTAAAACTGAGACTGTGAAAAGTAATCATCTAATTGATATACCCTTCTCTAACTGATTTGGGGTCTATCCTATAACCCCAGTTGGAAAGGTGTCAATATAGTGCCACGAGTAAGGACAAGTGCTGAGTCACCCTCATCTGGTAGGTACTCTAAATGAGAATGGTGGTACCCTCAACTAGTAGGTAGATCACCTTATCAACCCTCTACTGGTAAATTGAGGTCTCAACCTATGCTGGCTACGTATTTCTGGAATGCAAGGACTACTTTTAAGGATTACACCCTCTACTAGCAGGTGATTCCCTATTCTTGGGGTCACTCGGAGCTGAATCCTACTCCTAACTGAATAGATGCTTAACTGAATTCTAAACTAAACTAGGTTGGATTGAACTATTACTGATCGTATTGTATAACTAAACTGAACTGATTTTACTGAACTGAACTGGACTGATTTTGAGTTCACTAAATTTTCCTAAGTTTTGTACTGACTGAATTCTAATAATCATGACATGATTGATTCTATGTTGTGAGTGACCATGGCTCTAGATAAGCAGCTAAATTGTGAAGTATTAAATACCCCCAGGACTCGATAGCATAAACTTAAAAGACAAGGCATAATCTTGAGATATGATAATTAATTACTTAGTCATCATTTATTCATTTAGGCATTCAGGCAAACACTTGCATGACATGAACTTGCATTCATGCTAACATGGTATAATTTCACTATACAACTCACATGGACAATTCATTAATTACTTATGGGGCATAATATATGCACATAATACTAACACAATATGTAGGCATCATGATTCAATTCTAATTACACAATTCCAAGAGTTTCAAGATGGATTCACATGAATAAGCACACATATCAATTAACTCTACATGAATCTTGCAATAAATCATGAATACACTCTAATTCAAATCATAGAAATCATGAAATCACTCCACATGAACTTTAAAAGAGTTTCTTGGACTCTAAGGGTGGAAGGAACCCTTGGATAAACACTTCACGTACCTCAGTTGATGAATTTCTAAAAGTTAATGGTGAGTTCTTGAGTTCTTGATTTGAAACTTGAGCACCTATGGTTTTGTTCTTAAGCAAATTAGAGAATGAATGAGTATATTTGCTCTCCAAAGGGCTTAATTTTGTGTTTTGGGGGCTGAAGGTCATGGGAAAAAGACCCAAATACCACCAAGGATGTGGTCTTTTAATGACTGAAAAATAGTGTTATCGACGCGCAGGCCGACGAACCACGTCATTGGCATTGATGCGATAGACAACGTGCCTCTCTAGTCTGCGTCTGTTCACTAGAATTTGTACTAAAGCTGGGGAAAACTATCTTATCAATGTGATGGTCAACCCGACGCATAGAGATTGCATCTACCCACTATTTTGGGCACTCAAACATGATCTAAACGAGGTCCAAAAAATCTGAAACTTGTCCAGGATCACCTATTGATATTCTTGACCATGAATTAACTCAAATATCAAAATTTACTGCATGTAAAGGTTGTGAAATAAGATTGCCAACTTTTGAAGGCAAAAATAACACTAAGTCTGAATACTTCGCTAAAATATTCTAAGTTTGGGACCCCTTGGCAAGCCTAAAGGACTAATTTAAGCTTAGAACTTTATGGGGTCTTACAATTTTGTTGACCTCCACTCTTCTCAGAGTATCAGGATCTATTACATTGTCGCTCCCCTATCTCAGCTTATTTCTTCTTCTCATCTTTGACCTTTTGTACATAGGCCACAAGCCTTAAAATATCCATGTCACTCTTCTGCAAGACAACCTTACACTCCAACATTGATAGATGATAGATAAAAGATGGTGAAATGATCTAAAATCTCTTATTTAAGCCCCAATTCAACATTTGCCAAATATTACAAAAATGCTACCTTGCTCTTGATTTGCTTAACTAGATGGAGAGCAGGTGTAAAGCGGATGCAAAGGAGATGGCCTATTTAATTTCACATTTGACCTTCTTTTGACTTAAAAGACTTGCTCATCTTTCCTTTTCAACTTTTCCTACACAAATGAACATTAAGTATGAAATAAATATCAAATCAATTAAAATCAATGAAAAAAAGTGTGATAATTAAGGCTTAAAAGGTACTAGAACTTCGTCAAATAATGGCTTATCAAACACCAAGTCTTGAAAAAAGCCCGAGGAAAACATCCTCATCTTAGCCCTCATGCTAGACACTATCTACAGGGAATAGCAGGACACCTAATGAAATTGTAGGGTATACCTTTTCACAGTCATCATACCCATTTCAGATTCACAAACTCCTTAGCCTTTGCTTCCCTCAACTCCCAAGGAAAGAAGTGATCGTGAAAGGCACCTAAAAAATAATCTCACAAAGCTGACTCTGTATCTCACCCCTACACTAATCCCGCACCTCATACCAGTGATATGCAATATCTTTGAGCTGATATATGGTTCTATGCCCTCTATATCAGTAGCATGTATCACATGGAAAATCTTCTCTATTTTATCTGTGAACCTCTTGGGATCTTCTTCAACCTTAGAGACAGTAAAGGTTATAGGATTGAGCCTTATAAACTGACCAACATGAGTAACCTTAGAAGAACTCACAGCAGCACCAACAAGACCTAATTGACGTGACTGAGAGGTCACCAACTGGTTAAGAAGTTAATATAATAGTGGAACTCATCTTTAGTAATATGTTCTAGAGGTGACTAAGTAAGAATGCCACCAGCGGAAAAGGATCAGTGGGGATTGGTGGAACTCCATGAGGGAGATCAAATGAAGCAAAACTAGACCGGGTTTAAACTCCATGAGTAGGATGAATTTTGTCCACATTGTCCTCAAGTGGGATAGAGGAGTTTCAAAGAGCAGTGGGTCTTCTAGGAGGAAAGATCTGAAGCAAACCAATAACATTTTGTGGATACTTCAACACCCTAAACTTTACAAATTGTAAGTAAATTACAAGAAAGAGAAATATTCCAAAATTCCTCGTAGCCTCTCCCTTATATGTGTGGCACACTACATACCCATAACAGAGATTTTACTTGACACGACTTTGTAGACAATCAATGAAACCAAACCTAGGCTCTGATACCAACTTAGTCATGACCCAAACAAGGGCTTGGCCATAACAGGTATTTTAAGTCCACCAAGGATAGGAGACCACCACCATTGCCTAACTAAACAATACATAACTCACCCAGAAGTGGATGAAATTTGAAGATATATCAAGATAGTAGATTTAATAAACTCAAATACATTTAAGGATGTCACACATCAATACCTAATCCACAGTTATATTCATAAAGCCTCTACTAATTAAAAAATAACCAACTTCAGGACTGGCCCTTGACTCTGACAATGACAATGACAATGATAATGTTAATGTGAACTCCTCAATTCGAGTTTATGAAAGAAAATTGAAGTAATGATCAAGTCTTTCAAGGAATGGAAGCTCAACACTTCACCGCAAATGAATGATGAACTGAGATGATCCACCTAACATTGCATAGGAAAAGTAGAAGCATCTATGTTGTCTGCATTGCATGGGGATACAACATTTAAAGATGGTTTGTGGGTTGAGCACTAGCGTGTAACTTAGTGATAGGGGATAAAGTAATGCCAGGACCCATAATTCATAAGTCATTCAAAGCCAATGCACATAATCATCTATATATATATGTATAGAAATGTTATGCCGGGAAAGGGAAAAAAGCTTTGCATGAAGTAAAACTTTATCCTGGACTATTTAGCTCAACCATCATAAATAGGCACACACGAGCTATATGGGTTCATCTCCCCCTACTAAAATAGCTTCAGTGTGTGTTAGATTCATGAACCGGAGGTATCAAGCAAGACCAGGAAATGCCTTGACCCTACGTCAATCCAAGATACAAATATATATCAATAATATGGACTTGGCACACAGACATCAAGACCAAACCTCATATCGGCAAACAAGAGTTTCCAATGTAAGTCTTCCAAGACCTACACCTTTACGGCTTAACTATATAACCCCGATTAAGCCTAATTTAAAACAAGCTTTACATAATCCATTTATTAACCAAGAAATCAATCGTGAAGGCACAGCATGGGTATCATCATACCCTTACACTTGTAAGCTTATATCTATGCCATAACAATCACATTATCTTGGAGAAATTCATCGACCCCCTTTGTTTATTAAAACAACCATAGCCAATACTGCCTTAAAAATATATGTACATTGATTAACCATTTATGCAATGCAATAAATGTGTAAGTCAGAACAAGTGACAATTTCATAATTCAAAGCTAATTATATAAGTGGATTAAGGGAACATAATTATTAAAAACCAATTGCAAGTTTAAAACATGTATTTGGGGGAATACCTCAACACCAATTCCAATACCCACATCCACGTACTCCATTAGTTAAAAACATTTAATTCAAAGCATGAATAAATCATGAAAACCATGGGCAAATAATTGAAAGATCAAATATTCCAAAACCCTGAACAATATCAAAACTCACATTCAAATCCATGCAGCTAAACTTGTTTAAAACGCATGATTTTCATAAAATAAGAATTGGGGAAGAGTAACATGACTGAAATACCAAGATTTATGAACAAAAATCAATCCCCATGCCCTGAGACGACCAATTTCATGGAAACCCTATGTATTCCATCCTTGGAGAATTTAAAGACTTTGAGAGAGTGGTATGAGATCTAAAGTTTTGAAAATAATGTCCCAAGGGTGTTTTATGGTCGTGGGTATTATGTGAGAGAAGGGGAAAAATCCAAAATACCCTCAATTAAAAAGCTGAAAAATTATTGCCAGTGACTATAGGTCACTATATGACTCGTAAGGACTCACTACGGCTTATAACAATAAGTCGTAGTATGGACAGTAGATGAGGGGACCCCTCCTATGGTAAACCTATGAGTCCCAACCCACTACTCACTAAGAGACCCTATGACTCATAGGGTCCAAGTCATAGTCAAGAAAGAATACTTTAGGCATCATATTGTTTTGGCTGGGTGGGACTATACGACTCATTTTGATTCCTTATACTCGTAGACCTTAGTCATAATCACTACAGAAACCCCAGGCCTACATACTAGCCAGGATATTATTTGTGTTCCTAAGACCAATAATGACACGTTATGACTCGTAAGGAGAGTCATAGCCTGGGAAGTGAGTTTAAAACTCAAAAAAAATTCAAAGACCAAAAATCCAGGTGGTGTTTCATCTATAATTTGTTATTCCAACTTACATACATGGAGTTAATATGGGAACAAATAGTTTGAAAAATTTTTGTTCTTCGCTAACATGCAATGATATAATGTTTTTATTTCAATCACTATTTTTTGTGCTTGAGCTCCTTGAATGGGATAGGGAAGGCATTGGCGATTCTAGCTATTATTATAGGACATGTCCTTATGTACCCACTTCCACTACTATAGTAGTTGTTCCCTCTCCAATGTTTTGTAATGCAATCCTAACTACTTGTACTTCTACTCCTAACTGTGTTACTTGGAACCTTCCAGTATTGTGTTTGTTTTATAAAATAGTACTAATCATGCTTACCAAAAAATTGTTTTTGTTCCAAATTTTACCCACATCTTTGGAAATTGTAACTTTTATATGGCAAAGTTTAGACAAAAGCTACAAATAATAAAGAAAAAATAAGTAAAGTATAGTGTAAAAGGAATAATTGGAAAAGGGCCAATTGGAAAATTTGCTAGAGCGATTTTTGGGGTAATTCTGTCAATATTCAATTTAATGCATATGCTGAAATCCTTTGTACTACTAATATATGGAAAATGGTTTTATTAATGATACATATCTCAACAAATAATGGAGTGTATAATTAAGACAAGCATTAGTATACATATGTTGGAAAACTATACCAAATAAGGTACTAGTAGTACACAAAATCAGTACATGCATTATTTTCTCCAATAGACTCTCCTTAACAACCCCTAAGTGTAATGGTTGGGAAATTGAGTTAAATGATTTACCCACCAGAGGGATAGTGGGGGTGGAATTTTTGATGGGTTTGGACCATGAAATAAAGTCTGCTATGGCACTTATCACAGCCTCTGATATAGGTAAAGCCTATTCCAAACCAAACTCAGTAAATTAGAAGTGATAGAAGAAGAATGGCAATAACCCTAAATGATATAAAAGGAAATACAATATCAATGATACATCTTAGTCCCGGTTTCCGCTAGTGCAAGCCTCTACTATAAAATATCTTAAATAATCTAAAGTATCTTAAATACAGATAATTCATAAGATAAGATAAGGAGATATCCGAATAAGGACTTACGCCCATCATCCGCTACCTTGATCTCCATAACACCAACACTGAGAGAGCACAATCTATACTCTACTACTCATATCAATATCAGCCCGAGGTGCAAAAAAACTAAAGAAAAAGAAAAAGAAGTAAGGATGACTATAAAAGATAGGTAATCAACATGCATCAACAATATTGTTCCTAATTCAAAGTAATGGAGAGGACCACCATACCAACCATCATATTTACCCAAATCAGCTTGCACTAAAAAAATTCCTAGCCTATCCTAGCTGATAGCATGTTTATCAAGATAATTAAATTAATGCATTAAGGTATGCATGTACAAATTCAAGATCAATGATGATAGAAATAAGTCACACTAGAAAAGAATCTCATATATAAGATCAATTTAGCATCTTAAACCAACAATCTCAGCTAAGGTTGAGGAGGTACAATCCCATACACACTAGATTTAACAAAGTAGTTATAATGGATCAAGCCATAATGATACCCCTCGTTGAATAATATCTCATCCATTAAAAAACCCAATAAAAGGTACAATGCAATGTAATATTGTAATATAAGATACATAATAAACAAATAACAAAAAATATTTAATCACAATAACAAAAAATGAAAGGAAATAACTAGATACAATATTAAATATATGATAGAATGTAATGCAATGTAAGTGATGCATTGCAATGGAGTGATAAAAATATAATTAACTATTTGGAACCTCGTATGCACCTTTCGAGCTAATGTTTCCAAGACAGAACCCACGGGGGTTCTCAACCCATATACTTTAATAATCTCATATCTTAATCAATCTTGCCGGAACATCCCATAGTCAAGGGATTTTGTAAAGTGTTCCATTTTCTTTTAAAATCACTTTTTCTTAGTGGTACTAACTCCATGAATATGAATGAATGAAATGAGGATTCATGCTCAAATTAAAATCAATATCATGTGATAAAGAAAATAATGGTACAAATGAGGTTAAAATCTCCTCAAATCTCAGTACATTATGATATAAGCAATCACATGATGCCACTATAATAAAGATTCATATGTGACATCAATAATGCTAATCCAAACCTCCTACTCGAGCATCACAATAACAGTAAAGGAATACAATGCCCAAACAAGGTTAAATAAATAATCCCCCCATATTATGATAATAATAAGGTAAATAATTCTCAAGTATGATCAATATATTAATCAAATCCCCCACTTGGGAGTCACTATAATAAATCCTCAAATCAATAAAAAATATTAACACAAGGACCCCCACGGGAAATATAATAATAATAAATAATTAAAACAATGTAGATATAGAGAACTTAGCAATACCCAACTTGTTTTACATTATAAGTTCTATCCTTCCCCAATCATAATGCCATTAGATAAATTACTAAAACGATAACTATACTAGCTAACAATATATCCTAAAGTTCACGTTTATTGCTTACCTAAAAACTTAGCCAAGATTTCTTTCTTAACTAGTTAACTATACTATCATTGATTATATATATATCCTAAAAGATTACTAACCCCAATAATTACATCAACTACTACAAGTCTATTGATACTCCAAACGTTTGCCAACTAACATAAGAGCATAATTATTTCCTAAATGGATGCTAAATATAAAATATTACATCCATATCCACCAAGTATAATTTAACCTCTTAAATAGATACTCTTTATCAATTTACTCGAGATCTACAAGTCATGTATCCATAATTTATCATAAACATATTGTCACGATCCAATTTCATGAGTCATGATAAAACCTACTTTAACCTACCAGTAGATAAGCTAAATTATAGCCTAGAACTACATGGAATGGTTTAATAGGTATATACTGGCATAAATGTTAGAATTATGCAAGTAGACAGGATAAAAGTAATGAAACATTGGAATCGTAAAGTAACTAAAGAGAAATACTAGAAAGAGTAATAATTCTTATGACCTAGTAAGGTCGGTACAAGTGCCTCTAACAAAAGATTACAAGTACTATCAATGTTACTATAAAATAGTCTAAAAATAGAAAGACCATCCAAAAACAAGGAAGGAGAGAAATTCAACTCCAGCTCCGAGAGCTCATCCTATCTCCAAGATCTGACCTACACTAACACAATGTTAATGGTGGAAACTAGTACTTGGATTTGCACTAGAAAAGGGTACAAAAGTGTAGTATGAGTACCAAAGTAATGGGTACTTAGTAGGTATCATCTACCGACTGAGAAAATTCATACTATAAATATAATAAAATGCAAGATAATAAGCTAAGCCAAAGGGAAAAGAGTAAACCTAGAATAATGCTTTAATTACTAAAAGTAAACAACCAAAATAATGAATATTAAAGAGGACATAGCTATTTCTATCCTAATTGGGCCCCATAAGACTAGAAGATGCAAATAAAAGTAAATAATCCAACACAATCCCCTATAAGCCAGGTGGACACAATCCAGAAGAAGAAGTAACAACAATAGATATTCCAATAATTCTAATCTTAATATCATGAATGTGGATCCTTTCTTACCAAAGACTTCTTGAGCTAAAGGCCTACTGAGTCTATAAGAAGATAATAGTAATCTCATCCTATGTAGCTCAACCATTATAAATAGGTACCCACGAGCTATATGGGTTCTGCTCCCCCTACTGAAAGAGCCTCAGCTTTTGTTAGCTGCATAAATCAGAGGTATCAAAGAAGACCAGGAAATGCCCTGATCCCATGTCAATCCAAGATATAAATATATATCAATAATGTGAACTATACATACAGACATCAAGACCAAACCTCATGTCGGCAAACAGGAGTTTCTAATGTAAGTCATCCAAGACCTACACCTTCACAGTTTAGCTATATAACCCCTATTAAGCCTAATTTAAAACAAGATTCACATAATCCATTTATTAACCAAGGAATCAATTGTGAAGGCACAACATGGGTATCGTCATACCCTTACACATGTAAGTTTATCTCTATTCCATAACAATCATATTATTTTGGAGGAATTCCTCGTCCCTCTTGTTTGTTAAAAAACCATAGCCAACACGGCCTTTAAAATATATGTTCATTGATAAACCATTTATGCAATACAATATAATGAGTAAGTAAGTCAGACCAAGTGACAATTTCATAATTCAAAGCCAATTACACAAGTAGGTTGAGGGAACATAATTATTCAAAACCAATTCCAAGTTTAAAACATCTCTCTGGGGGAATACCTCAATACCAATTTCAATTCCCACATCCGCGCACCCCATTAGTTCAAAACATTTTATTCAAAGCATGAACAACTCATGAAAATCATAGGCAAATAATTGAAAGAACAAAAATTCTAAAACCCTCAACCATATCAAAATGCACATACAAATCCATATAACTAAAATTGATTAAAACAGATGATTTTAATAAAATAAGTATTAGGGAAGAGCAACATTACTAAAATACCAAGATTTATGGAGAGAAATCAATCCCCAAGCCCTTAGATGACCAACTTCTTGGAAACCCTAGGTATCCTAACCTTGGAGAATTTAAAGACTTTGAGAAAGTACTTTGAGTGCTAAAGTTTTGAAAATAACATCCCAAGGGTGTTTTATGGTCGTGGGTATTATGTGAGAGAAGGGGAATAATCCAAACTACCCTCAATTAAAAAGCTAAAAAATTATTGCCAGTGACTATAGGTCACTATATGACTCATAAGGACTCACTACGACACATAACCATGAGTCATAGTCTAGACAGTAGTTGAGGGGACCCCTCCTATGATAACCCTATGACTCCTACCATACGACTCGCCAAGAGACCCTATGACTCTTAGGGTCCGAGTTATAGTCAAGAAAGAATACTTTGGGCAACACATTGGTTTGGCAGAATGGGACTATAGGACACATTTTGTGTCCTTATAAGTCGTAGACCTTAGTTGTAGTCACTACAGAAATTCCAAGCCTACATACTGGCCAGATTATAATTTGTGTCCCTAAGACCCACAAGGACACATTACAACTCGTAAGGAGAGTTGTATCCTGGGAAGTGAGTTAAAAACTCAAAAAAATTTCAAATACCAAAAATCCAGGGTGCATTATCTATAATTCGTCATTCCAACTTACATACATGGAGTTAATATAGGAACGGATAGTTTGACAAATTTTGGTTCTTCGCTAACATCCAATGATATAAAGTTTTTATTTCAATCACCATTTTTTGTGCTTGAGGTCCTTGAATGGGATAGGGAAGGCATTGGCGATTCTAGCTATTATTATAGGACATGTCCTTATGTACCCACTTCCATTTCCGCAATAGGTGTTCCCTCTCTAATATTTTGTAATGAAACCCTAACCGCTTGTACTTCTACTCCTAACTGAGTTACTTGGAACCTTTCAGTATTGTGTTTGTTTTATAAAAGGTACAATTCTATGTATTATAGTAATATAAGATACATTATAAACAAATAACAAAAAATATTTAATCATAATAATAAAAAATGAAAGGAAATATCCATATACAATATTAAATATTTGATAGATTGTAATGCAATGCAAGTGATGCAGTGTAATGGAGTGATAACAATATAATTCACTATTTGGAACCTCGTATTCACCTTTCGAGCTAATGTTTCCAAGACAGAACCCATGGGGGTTTTCAACCCATATACTTTAACAATCTCATATCTTAATAAATCTTGCCAGCACATCCCATAGTCAAGGGATTTTGTAAAGTGTTTCATTTTCTTTTAAAATTAATTTTTCTTAGTGGTACTAATTCCATGACTATTGGTATAAAATGGCATAAATTTTGGAATTATGCAAGTAAATAGGATAAAAGTCATGGAACATTGGAATAATAATGTAACTAAAGAGAAATACTAGAAAGAGTAATAATTCTCATGACCTAGTATAGTCGGTACAAGAGCCTCTAATAAAAGAATACAAGTAATATCAATGTCAATATACAATAGTCTCAAAATAGAAAGACCATCCAAAAGCAAGAAGGGCGAGAAATTCAACTCCAGCTCCGAGATCTTATCCTATCTCCAAACTTTGACCCTCACCAATAAAATGTTAATAGTGGAAACTAGTACTTGGATATGCACTTGAAAAGGGTTAAAAAGTGTAGTATGAGTACCAAAGTAATGGGTACTTAGTAGGTATCATCGACCGACTGAGCTAATTCATACTATAAATATAATAAAATGCAAAATAATAAGCTAAACCAAAGGGGAAAGAGTAAACCTGGAATAATGCTTCAATTACTAAAATTAAAAAACTAAACTAATAAATATTAAAGAGGACATAGCTATTTCTAGTCTAACTGGCCCCCAAAAGACTAGAAGATGCAAAAAAAAATAATTAATCCAACACAAGCCCCCATAATCCAGGTGCACACAATCAAGAAGAAGAAGTAACAACAATAAATATTCCAACAATTCTAATCTCGATATCATGACTGTGGATCTTTTCATACAAAAAAAAAAAACTCGTACTGTTCCCATAACCATCATAAATGAGCTATCAATACCAAGCTCAAATAAAAAATAGTATCTCAAAAGCTATACTTGAATTGGAAATAATATCATAAATACTGAACTTGATCCAGATGTAATATCATCATAGATGCAAGAATTGAACTGGTCTTATTATCATAATTTGCAAAACTTGAACAGGTCTTATCATCTCTTAAGAGTAAATCTAGAATAAACCATAATATACCTAAAGCCTCCTTGAGGTAAAAGCCTTTTGAGTCTACAAGAAGCTAATAGTAATCTCATCCTAAGGTTGACCGAAGGGGCCCACTACTATCCCCAAAGTCTATTCTAAGGAAAAATAAACCTTGAAGTAGACGAAGGTGTCAAATCCTACTAGAATATGCTAAATAAGACTCATTACATCCTAAGATGATAATTGTACCTAAGGAAGGAGTAGTTAAGTCAATTACACCTAATTCCTATCCCTTAATCGGCTAAATAATCTAAATCATACTAAGTATACTTTGAATTCCTAGGTCCCAATCCAAAACTAATACAATATCATATTGATGCTAAAATTAACCTTAATCTAAGAGAAAATTAAGTGTAGCTTACTAGCACACCGAAGAATGCCTGATAAAGTCTGCTAAGTTGGCGACTTCGCCTTTCAAAAAAATTCTGCATGATGTCACATTATAAAAATAGTAGTCTATGCATTAATAAAATAAAAATGGTGCCCATATTGCATTTTTATGGTTGGATCCAAAATCAAGTCAAAATCACATGTTGGGCCCACTTGCAGAATCACACTTTCAAAATTGTCAACACTTCCCTCTATGCTTAAGGATCATTTATCCTCAACAATGGGTAAATTCCTAACTCAAACGATACCACAATCAATGCACTAATACTAGCAATTTATGTCAAGTTCAAGGAATTAAACCAATAAATAGATGGAACTTACAATATTTATAATGAGGAAATTATTATTCTGAGCTCACTAATACGTCACGATCGCCCAAAGATTAGTCTCCTAACTTCTCATACTCTCTAGGACTTTTTTGCTCTTGAGACTTATGAGTAATGGGAGAAAATCAGGTAAAGGGCTGAATTTAATTCCTTCCCAGGTGTCATTTAATTGGCCACTTTACTTCTTAAGCAGTCACCAATAAAGATCTTTGTTGATCACTAAAGTGATTTCCACCTTGGGTTGGCATCTACTAAAGCGGTCATGACGTTGCTTATGCAAAGTCCACTTTAGAGGATGGGCCTTTACCATAGAGACCAGGCTGGACCAGCCTTGGCTACTTAAGTGACCACTTGGACATTAAAGTGGCCTATACTTAAATGACCAAAGGTCCTCTTAAGTGGATGCACCAGCTGAGTCCAGCACCAAGTGAAACTTAGGCTTGCGAAGTTTCTATCTATCCCTCGGGATTCATTGAACTTAAATAAACTATTCTACCTGATCAAATTTGATACTTCAGACTCAATGGAATTATCAAATTTTCTAACAGGGGCCATTCAATGAAATATGGTCCCTACACTGAAGGGCCATTTTAATTAAGTTCTGTCCAATAACCCATAATGAGTCTGAAAGCCTTGGGACCTAAACCAAAGGTCCCACAAGCCTAAAATCAACATTTTTGAAACTAATGAAGTTGTTACAATTGTCATATGATATTTTTAACCTAAATTTTGCGCTCGATATCCAACCTTACCAGTAAAGACTTCAAAATATAGAATAGGCTCTAAAACCCAAAAGAACTACTCGATAATTGAAATATCAGCTCTAGCAAGTCATAAATGACTTGAGGCAGCTATAGGAAAGCTTTAAATGACAAAAAAGCATAAAAATGAAAAAATGACTTGGAGGGTCATTACACGTATGCATAAGTAAAGTGAAATAATCAGGGTACTAATTTTATTATTTTAATCCATCAATAGAGTTTGGTACCCATGGAGATGCTCGCTATCTTACCTAGACCTCTAAACCATCAATGATTCACAAAACATAAGTAATAAGTATATAACATATGAAAACCTTAGAAAATAGTCAAGCTACATCTCAACTAGCCTTAAAGAAGACCCATAAACCCATATCATAGCCTAAACAATCAAACAAAATGTTTAATCCCTCGAATCACTATCAAATACATCCAATGTAATCAAATATGAGATCTACACATAAATACAAGACCAAAGATATTCATATTGACATACTTTGCTTCTATGTCCAAAATCACCTCAAAAATCAAACCCAAAAATAAAAGGATAAAATTAAAATTTTAATAAAACATCAATTTACCCATAGTTTAAGCATGCTTAATATGAAATACCATAAAAATCAAGTAGAAACTGGGTTTGAAATCGTAAAAATACTCATTTTTCACTTTACTAGATAAAATCTATAAATTTCACCATTAAATGCAGTGTAAATGAGAAAACAATTAAAGTTTAGTCAAAATTAATTTATCCATAAAATAAGGATCCAAAATATGAAATTTAACAAAAACCATTTGAATCGACAAAATCTCAATGTTCTACATCAAATTCATGGATAAAAAAGAAAATAAGTCAAACAAATCATGAAAAATACCAACCTAAGGATTAGATACTTTCCTCCTTTCAGTCGAATAAATCATGAAAAAATACCAACCTAAGGATTAGATACTTTCCTCCTTGATAAATTGAGTAGAATTCTATAAGAATCACTTAGTTCTAAGCTATAGAACTCCCAATATGCTCAAAATACCAAATAAACACAATTTTAAAATTTACATACGTTGTACAGAAAATATGCACTAGCTATTTATGCACCTGATTTTTTACACCAGAAATATTATTTCTCACTAAAAATTTGTAAATTCCTCATACTATAGCAATATGTCCCAATTTATTTTCCTATAATTCTAAACAACGATACAAACATACTCGTTCAATCGGACCTCAATTTCATGATTGTTTGCCTAGTCGAGTGTTGTTTGTACTCATTAAAAAATAATTTCATATTCCACAATAAAACGTCAAACACCACTAATTTAGATTACGCCAAACTTTTAGATCAACTCTATAATTCATACATGATAATTCAGAAGTCTAAAAATATTTTTCAATTTTTAAAACTAATAACGAACCTTTCCATTGACAGATTTTACTTAAATAAGGCCAAAGTACCCAAAATGTATAGAAAATAGCCCAAAAATCATCTGAACCTCCCAGAAAAAAATAAAATTTTCTTACTGCTCGGAAATAACATTCCAAACATCAATGGTGCAGACAAAATTTCTAATGAAAGTGACTATCAATACATGTTGACCAAAGTCAACATTAAGAATAAAATTCCAACTTCTCTCTCAAATGCTCAAAATCACAATGAAAGCCTTAACAACTAAATGAACAATATTACCAAAGTAATTTTGATATTTTGGAGTTAATAGGATTGACAGAATCACCATCTGATGCTTGCATCAATATTTTTAACCAAAGTCAACTATATTACCTTTAAAGTTCCTCAAACTCACATCAATCGCTCCTGAACAATTTGGGGATCATACCAACCATCGCTACAAATCATAAATGATATAAGGCGACTATGAACAAGGGATAAGTGTCAAAATATAGAAAAAGTTAAAAAATACAATAATGGTTGTTACAAGCCGATTGTTATACTTGGTAGAGATATATGGAAGTTGTGAACTAAGTTGATTCTATTCATGAAAGTTAAGTGGAGGAATCATGCTATTAAGGAGGCCATGTGGGAGACTGAGGTGGATATTCACAAGTGCTACCCTCATTTATTCATTGAGTCAGGTTATTTCTGGTTAATTTTTATCTTTTATTACAAGTTTTTATTCGAGAATGAGTGAATGTTCAATTGGTATATAATATACTAAACCAAAACATCATTATGATAAATCAGAGAGATAATACCTCATATTATCCTTCTTATGTGCTTAATTTGTGAAATTTAAGGCTAGCTTAGTTTTAGACAAATTTTAAATATGACATGGTCTAGGAAATTCTGGTAGTTATTAGTGTGTTGATTGTTGATTTGACTTGGTAATGTGTTACATTTTGAGTTTAGGAAGTTGTAGAAATTTTTAGTGCATAAAATAGGTCAGTAGAACATTGATTATAATAATTATGTAAAAAGGTTAGTACGGGATGTTGGAAATTGATAAGTGTGTTGTGAAATAAATAGAGCTGGGAACAATTCCCAAGTACTATTTTAGCATCATTTAAGTAACAAATCTATTATCACTGTAGTGATGTCACCACAGTGAAAAAATAATCACTATGATGATGGGTTCATTTATCTTAAGTGTTGGTGTAATGATAAATTTATCGCCACAACAATGTCGATGTAGTGATTAATCCATCACTACAGTGATGAACTTGTAGTTTGCAGAGTTTAAATAGAAAAATAGCATTTTTCATTATCATTATTTCAGTTTTTGGTTAAGGGTTGAGAGGGGACTATTTGTACCATATTTGGGGGATTTTCATCTTTAGGGTAAAATTCATTTGTCATTCTAACTTTTAATTACTCCCTTAGATTGTTAGAATTATAAGGATCATAATCCTGGTTGAAAATTGGGGTTTAGCCCTAATGCTTATGAACTAATAAGAATTGATAGTGATTGACTTAAATTTCTCTGTTGTTGATTTTTGGTTATTAGAAATAACTTCCTAGAGTAAAAAAATTCTTCATTATAACCATAAATTATGGAGAATTCAAAGAGATTAAAGGATTAAAAAACCCCTAGAATGATGAACAAAGTTAAGTCCATAGGTTAAAATTGATGGGTTTGGGTTTATAATGCCTAGAAGTGGGGAGTATTGTATTGATTTATGCTTACTGGTCATTTATAGACTAGGAACTAGCAAAAATTCAAAGGAAAGGAAAGGCTTTATCCAAGTAGTACTTTTGAATGAGTATATGAGGTAGGTGATGGTTTAAATATAGTTATAGACTTTATTTGACTTTATGCTTATATTTGTGTTTGACTAGCTTTTGGGGGTGGTTGTTATTATTCACTATCATTATATATTGAGCATATGTGGATATTGTTTATTTAATTTATATTAGGAGCGGGTGTCACGCCGACACTAATTGATATTGAGATTAGGTATCATGCCAATAAAGATTAATATTGGATTGGGTACCATACCGATAAAGGTACATGGACTAAGCTTGTCCCCTACAAGTCATAAATAAGGGTTCTTGCCGACCCTAGTATGTATTTATATATTTTATGCATAAATTTATTGTTGCATTGCACATTTATTTTTGTTTTACTATTGTTGATTAAATTGCCTGAGTATAAGTGTTGTACTTGAATAACATGATACCATTGATATGATAAGGGTATTTGTTGGTTTTATTAGATGAAGTATTTATAAATATGAATTTAATTCCTAATTTATTATGAGTTGTATCGCGATTTCTTCTTACTTTCATTTAACTTATCAATTTGTATGGTGTTGAAATAAGTCGGTCGATGATACTTACAAGTATGTAGTTATTGTACTGATACTACTTGTACTCTTCTTTTTGTTAAGCGCAAAGCATATTCTATTGTTTAAGACAAAACTTTGGTCGTATTTTGTGATTCCAACTTTGATCAAAGGTGAGTATCATATCTGGGCAACTGTTGGATCTTCTTCTTTCATGTCCTTTGTTTTTGTACAATGATTTTTCTATTGGTTTAGTACATTTGGATTATCTTTTAGACCTTGTTTTGGATTTACAAGTTCTTGTACGGTGACTTTTGGGTCTTGGGAGATATAATAGATAGAGATATTTTCACACTTCTTATTTTTATTTTTATATTAATGACTATTACTGTATTACCCCGAGACTCAAACCAACCGTGCAACCATGAACCAAACTCATGAGAAATAAATTATAGTGTTTTGGTTGTTTTCTGGTCAAAGGTGATGTGTATTAAGGCTTTAAAGATGTCCTAACGATTGGGCGAATCAAAACATTCTTTACCGATTGAATACTTGAAAAGGATTTTGGGATAGTAAACTTTAAATGATCATATCTTCCGATGTACTATGAATTATTGGGCTCATGACCTACCAAAAGATATATAATTAAATTATTTTTCCAACGATACCCATTTTGTCAAAATTCAATATCGGAGAAAAGAGTTATGGTTATTTTACTCTAGCATGTCAGCCTGAAAAATCCGTGACGACCTTTTGTGATGACTTGTCACAGCCTGACGGCTCGTCACAAAATGTCGTTTCCTTAAGGCAGAAAGTCACAAAATCCACCCTTTTTGTGACGATAATTTGTGACAGCCTATCACGGGCCTGACGGCTTGTCATGGATTTCGTCAGCTATTTTTTCAGCAATTGATGGATGATTTTTGCAAGGGTATTTTGGTCATTTTCCATTTTTGAAGGCCTCTATATATATGAGAATCCTCATCCAAACCCTAATTCTATCATTTTTTTCTTCCAATTCTCTTGAGATAATATATCTAGGGTTTTATCAAGAACATAAATCTTCCAAGAATCATCCATAAATCTTCAAAATTTCTTCAAGAATCAAGTTCCTCATAGTGTGGGCTTCAAGAATTATTTATTTCAAGTGTGGATAAAGTCTTAAACACTAAAGTTCATCCAATTTCAAAGATTAAGGTATGTGGGGTTTTGAACAAAAGCACTTCTTTCGTTCTTGTGTCCAAAGATTTAATTTCTATTGAATTTCATGTTTTGTGCAAAGTGGGTTTACACCCAAATTAATTTATCAAGGATTTATGAGATTTGAGCTATACAAGATTGACATATATGACTACTTCATTGTCTTATTTCTTAAATTAAGAATTTATGCCATGAGTTTTTTTTTTTTTGTTATCATGAAATGATGATTTCTAAACGATTTATGATAAGTGTCATGATTTATGTTTTTCTATGAGAATTTTGTCTATTGAACATATATCGATATTGAGCTTGAGAGTCAAGAACGAGTTCTATGATATTTTCTTAAAGATTTTGATACTTGATATGATTTGATAAGCAAGTGTACTTGATGATAAGGAAGATTATTTTAAGATTGAGTCGAGTTAGGAATCCACAAGCTGATTATGATTTACAAATGAGATATATATATTTATATTTTGGTCCTCATGATAGACCCTTGAGTTGATTAAGGTGGATTTCCTAATGCATTCTGAGCTTAAGTCTGGGAGTAGTATTTAGCACTGAATGGGAAGTGTGGGTTCAGTGCATCCTACTTCCCCAGAACTACGTGCCACCATAGGATTAAGATTAAAGACCAAAGTCTAAGGCAGTGATCAGTAAAGTTAAGGTTCTATCATGGCAAGGATAGAACAGCTCTCCCCAACGTGGGCAAGACGTTGGACTCCATGTAAGCTCATATGGTTTATGTCGGTTACAAAAAACTCCCAAGTCCATAATAGTCCGAGTTCTATGAGTTACTAAGTCACTATAAGTCATGAGTCAAAGAGTTTGAGTTGAGTCCAATGGTTTATGAGATTTATGAAGCATGTGTTATTATTGATGATTTATGGAAAATATGTTTCGAGTAACTCAAGCGATAAGAGTCATTATTATCAGTATGCTTGATTTTCTTATATATTTATAATATTATTTAAATTTTGCCTACACCCCCACATACTTAGTACATTCCTAAGTATTGATTCTCATACTCTTCTGTGTTCTATATTTTCTTGTGATGTAGATTCAGGTTCTTAGTCTCAGCAGACAGTGATCTTCGAGTACCTCCATCTATATTCGTACAGTTGGTGAGTCCTCATGGTTCGAGGACCTATGTCATTGATTTTTGTCTTGATAGTAGATGGTGGTTTATTTCCAGTTCAGTACGAGTCAGTTGGAGATCTTTCCCAATGGCTCCTCAGTCTTATGTAGTAGAGGCTTTAATAGACTAGAGTACCAGTATGTAAAAAACTTTGGTATTTTGATTGTATAGGATAGTATTTCTTCGTATTCCAGTATGTTCATGACATGATTATTCTTCCTTATTATAGCTTGATTATTGTCATAGTGAGTTATAGAAGCGATGACAAGCTCAGAGGGTTAGCTTGAGGCCACGTGTGACCTTAAACACCGTATGACGTCTTGGGATGGGATCTTGGGGCATTACAAGCTTGGTATCATAGCCTAAGGTTTAAAGAGTCTTAGGGAGTCTGATAAGCCAACTTATGTAGAGTCGATCATCAGTGTGTAGCTCGCCATATCTATGAGCAAGAGGCTATGGAACATTTTAGGAAAAGTTATTTCTTTCTTTTAAAAGTCTATCGTGCCTATGATTGTTTCTCTCTTGTATTAATTTTTGCTCTCTTATGATAAAAAATGCCTCCTTGTAGAGCTCACTGAAACAATGAACGACCTCAACCCGTTGATCCTTTAAATGAGATGGTGAATCATGTCGAATTTTGGGCAGCTTTTCAGATGCTAGCCCAGGAAGTTACCACCAACGCTCAGGCCAATGTTCAGGCTGCAGTACCACCTTCACAAGAAGGTAATTCAGTGGCAGCTCAGGTTCGTGATTTTATATGGATGAATCCGCCAGAGTTTTATGGGTTAAGGAAAGGTGAGAACCTACAGATGTATCATTCCTAGAGTTAGGCTATTAGTGCTCTAGCCCCTTTAGTTCGTCCTACTCCTCCTTAGGGTGCCTCATTTAGTACTGCTGGTGGTCAGTGCCAGAATCTCTTTTATGCTATACCATCATGCCAGGAGCAAAAGGACTCACCAAATGTTGTTACTGGTACGCTCTGTGTATTTCATTTTGATGTGTATGTGTTGATGGACCCTGGGTTAAGTCTTTCTAATGTGACTCCGTTAGTGGCTGTGAATTTTGAGATCAATGCTGAAAAGATTCCTGAGCCTTTTCTAGTTTCTACTCCAGTAGGTGAACCTGTTGTTGCTAAGAAAGTATATAAGAAGTGTCCTATAAATGTCCTTCACAGAGTCATGTTTTCAGATTTGATTGAGCTAGACATGGTTGATTTCAACATTATTCTGGGTATGGATTGGCTTCACTCTTGTTATGCGTCAATAGACTATCGTAGCCATGTAGTTAAGTTTCAGTTTCCTAATGAGCCAGCCTTTGAGTGGTCCGGAAATTCTGTATCTCCTAAGAGTCATTTCATATCCTATCTTAAAGCTAGGAAATTGATATCCAAGGGTTGCATCTATCATTTGGTTTGATTTAAAAATAATAAGTTTGAGACTCCGACCATTCAGTCGATCAGCATTGTTAATGAGTTTTGTGATGTTTTTCTGAAAGATCTCCCAGGGGTACCTCCCGATAAAGAGATAGAATTTGGGATTGATCTTCTCCCCGATATGCAGCCTATTTCTATTCCTCCATATCATATGGCCCTTGCAGAACTTAAGAAGTTGAAAGAGCAACTCAAAGATCTTCTAGAAAAGGGTTTCATAAGGCCAAGTGTATCTCCTTGGTATGTACCCATTCTATTCGTGCGAAAGGAATATAGTTCATTGCGGATGTGCATTAACTACCGTCATCTTAACAAGGTCACAGTCAAGAACAAGTACCCTCTTCATAGAATTAATGACCTGTTTGATCAGCTGCAAGGTGCAAACTATTTTTCAAAAATAGATTTGAGATCCGGTTATCACCAGCTTAAAGTTAGGGAATGTGATATTCCAAAGATAGTTTTTCGCACCCTATATGGTCATTTTGAGTTCCTGGTCATGTCCTTCGGGCAAACAAATGCCCCAGCAACTTTTATGGATCTCATGAATCGGGTGTTCAGACAGTACTTGGATATGTTGTTATTGTATTCATAGATGATATTCTTGTATACTCCCGAAGTGAGAATGACCATGCAGATCATCTCTGAATAGTCTTGCAAACCCTTAGAGATCATCAACTATTTGCCAAATTTAGCAAGTAAAAATTTAGGCTAAGGTCAGTTGCTTTTCTGGGTCATATTATTTCTTTTGAAGGTATTCGAGTTGATCCTCCAAAGATAAAAGCTGTGAAAAATTATCCTAGACCTATTTCCCCACCTGATATTAAGAGTTTCTTAGGTCTAGCTAGATACTACTGTTGTTTTGTTGAGGGTTTCTCTTCCATTGCATCTTCTTTCACTCGGTTGACCTAAAAAAAAGTTAAATTCCTGTGGTCTGATTCTTGCAAGAAGAGTTTTCAAGAGTTGAAGACTCGACTCACTTCGGCTCCTGTATCGTCCCTTATAAATTATGTAGATAATTTTGTGGTGTACTGTGATGCTTCTAGAGTTAGGTTGGGTTGCGTGTTGATGCAGAAAGGTAAGGTTATAGCCTATGCCACCAGACAGTTGAAACCACATGAGAAGAACTACCCGACCCATGACCTTGAGTTAGCTGCGGTGGTCTTTGCCTTGAAAATCTGGAGACACTATTTGTACGGTGTTTATGTTGATGTCTTTATGGATCACAAAAGTTTACAGTATGTGTTTACTCAGAGAGAATTGAATCTTCGTTAGAGGTGATGGTTAGAATTATTAAAGGACTATGATATAAATGTGTTGTGTCACCCAGGCAAGGCCAATGTAGTGGCAGATGCCCTTAGCAGGTCGTCCATGGGTAGTGTAGCACAGGTCGAGGAAGATAGGAAGGAGTTAGCTCGTGAGGTGCATCGTCTGGCTAGGTTGGGAGTTAGAATGCTTGATTCAGCTTAGGGTAATGTTTGGGTCCAGAGCAGCTCCGGGTCTTCCCTGGTTTCGGAAGTAAAGGAGAAGCAAAATATGGATCTTAGTTTGGTCATACTGAAGGAGTCAGTTAAAGACCAAATGGTGAAGTTTTTCTCCTAAGGGGGAGATCGGGTACTGAGATTTCAGAATTGATTATATGTGCCTAATGTTGATGATTTGAGGTAGAGAATTATGGCTGAAGCACATGGTGCGCGATATTCTATTCATCCCGGTGCTACAAAGATGTACCGCGATTTGTCAAAAATTTATTGGTGGAATGGTATGAAAAAAGATATAGCAAAATTCGTAGAGAAGTGTACAGCTTGCCAAAAGGTTAAGATAGAACACTAAAGACCCGGTGGAATAATGCAAAAATTCAGTATTCTTACTTGGAAGTGGGAGAAAGTTAATATGGATTTTGTGACTGGTTTACCTCCTTCTAGACGTCATCATGATTATATTTTGGTCATTGTAGACAGGTTGACTAAGTTCGCGTATTTTATGCCAGTGCATACATCTTTCACCACTGAGGACTATGCTAAGCTGTACATTTGAGAATTAGTCAGGTTACATGGAGTTCCTTTGTTTATTATCTCCGACTGGAGTACTCAATTTACTTATCATTTTTGGAGGGCTTTTCAGAAGGGTCTCGGTACCTAAGTTCATTTTAGCTCCATTTTTCATCCGCAGACCGATGGTCGAGCTGAGAGGACCATCCAGACCATGGAGCATATGTTGAGGGCATGTGTTCTTGATTTCAAAGGAAGTTCGGATGAACATTTGCCATAGATGGAATTTGCTTACAATAATAGTTTTCATGCTAGCATTGGAATGGCTCCATTTGAGGCTTTATATGGAAGGCGATGTAGATCACCCATAGGTTAGTTTGAAGTGGATGAAGCCAGTATGAGTGGACTAGATGCTGTGTTTGAGGCTATGAAGAAAGTTAAGCTAATTCGGGAAAGGATGAAGATAGCCCAGAGTCGTCAGAAGTCATATGCAGATGTGAGAAGAAGAGCTCTTGAGTTTGAGCTTAACGATTTGGTGTACTTGAATATTTCACCCATGAAGGGGGTGAGAAGATTTGGTAAGAAAGGGAAGCTTAGTCCCCGCTATGTTAACCCTTATAGAGTTTTGAATCATGTTGGGAAAGCAACTTACGAGATTGAGTTGCCTGCCGAGTTGTCAGCTGTCCATCCTGTCTTTCACGTTTCTATGCTCAAAAAGCACATTGGTAATTCTATTGTTGTTGATCCGCCAGAAAATTTTGATGTTTAGGATAGCCTTTCGTACGTGAAGTTCCAGTTGAAATCCTTGATTATCAAGTTCGTAGACTAAGAAACAAGGAAGTTTACTTGGTTAAAGTTCTGTAGAGAAATCAATCAGTCGAGGGTGCTACTTGGGAAGCAAAAGCAGATATGCGAGCCCAATACCCTCGACTCTTCCCCGCAAGTTCAAATCAAGTCAAAGGTACTATTCTTCCATGATTCAGTTTCCTTCTAATCCAGTGTATTCAGCTATATGGTTATTCTCACTATGATTTATGCACTTTGTAAAGTGCTTGAAGTTTATAGTGAGATAAGCCCCTTCATGTGAGGCGTTCCAGCTATACATCCTCATTTTTTCTTGTTCTCAGCCTATCTAGAAACATTCGAGGATGAATGTTTCCAAGGGGGAGATATTGTAATACCCCGAGACTCTAACCAATAGTGCAACCATGAATGAAGCTCATGAGAAATAAATTATAGTATTTTGGTTGTTTTCTGGTCAAGGGTGATGTGTATTAAGGCTTTAAAGATGTCCTAACGATTGGGCGAATCAAAACATCCTTTACCTATTGAATTCTTAAGAAGGATTTTGGCATAGTCAACTTCAAATGAGAATATCTGCCGTTGTACAAGGAATTAGTGAGCTCGTTAACTACCAAAAGATATACAATTGAATTAGCTTTCCAACTATACCCATTTCAGCAAAATCCAATATCAGAGCAAAGAGGTATACTTATTTTACTCCAGCATGTCAGCCTGGAAAATCCGTGACGACCTTTTGTGACAACTTGTCACAAGTCTGACGGCCCGTCACAAAATGTCATCACCTTAAGGCAAAAAGTCACCAAATCCACCCTTTTTGTGACGACAATTGGTGATGGCCTATCACGGGCCTGACGGCTTGTCATGGATGTCGTCAGCTATTTTTTCAGCAATTGATGGATGATTTTTGCAAGGATATTTTGGTCATTTTCCATTTTTGGAGGCCTCTATATATATGAGAATTCTCATCCAAACCCTAATTTCATCATTTTCTCTTCCAATTCTCTTGAGATAATATATCTAGGGTTTTATCAAGAACATAAATCTTCCAAGAATCATCCATAAATCTTCAAAATTTCATCAAGAACCAAGTTCCTCATAGTGTGTGCTTCAAGAATTATTTATTTCAAGTGTGGATAAAGTCTCAATCACTAAAGTTCATCCAATTTCAAATATTACGGTATGTGGGATTTTGAACAAGAACACTTCTTTCGTTCTTCTGTCCAAAGATTTACTTTCTATTGAATTTCATGATTTTTGCAAAGTGGGTTTACACCCAAATTAATTTATCAAGGATTTATGAGATTTGAGCAATACAAGATTGACATATATGACTGCTTCATTGTCTTATTTCATAAATTAAGAATTGTGCCATGAGTTGTATATTGTTATCATGAAATGATGATTTCTAAGTGATTTATGATAAGTGTCATGATTTATATTTTTCTATGAGAAGTTTGTCTATTGAATACATATTGATATTGAGCTTGAGAGTCACGGACAAGTTCTATGATGTTTCCTTGAAGATTTTAATACTTTATATGATTTGATAAGCAAGTGTACTTGATGATGAGAAAGATTATTTTGAGATTGAGTCGAGTTAGGAATCCACCACAAATTGATTATGATTTACAAATGAGATACATATATTTATATTTTGGTCCTCATGATAGACCCTTGAGTTGATTAAGGTGGATTTCCTAACGCGTTCTGAGCTTAAGTCTGAAAGTAGTATTTAGCACTGAGCGGGCAGTGTGGGTTCAGCGTATCCTACTTTACCAGAACTATGTCCCACTATAGAATTAAGATTAAGGGCCAAAGTTCAAGACAGTGATCACTAAAGTTAAAGTTCTACTCTGATTGCAAGGATAGAACAGCTCTCCCCAATGTGGGCAAGTCTTTGGACTCCATGTAAGCTCACATGGTTTATGTCGGTTATAAGAAACTCCTAAGTCCATAATTGTCCAAGTTCCATGAGTTACTAAGTCACTCTAAGTCATGATTCAAAGAGTTTGAGTTGAGTCCAATGGTTTATGATATTTATGAATCACGTGCTATTATTGATGATTTATGGAAAATATGTTTCAGGTAACCCAAGCGATGAGAGTAATTATTATCAGCATCCATGATTTTCTTATACATTTATGATATTATATTGCCTGCACCCCCACATACTCAGTACATTCCCAAGTACTGATTCCCATACTCTTCTGTGTTCTACATTTTCTCATGATATAGGTTCAGGTGCTCAGTCTCAGCAGCGACAGTGATCTTTGAGTACCTCCATCTACATTCGTACAGTTGGTGAGTCCTCATGGTTTGAGGACCTATGTCCCTGATTTTTTCCTTGATAGTAGATGGTGGTTTATTTCCAATTCAGTATGAGTCAGTTGGGGATCTATCCCAATGTCTCCTCAGTCTTATGTAGTAGAGACTTTGTCAGACTAGAGTACGAGTATGTACAGAACTTCGGTATTTTGATTGTACAGGATAGTATTTCTTCGTATTCCAGTATGTTCATAACATAATTATTCTTCCTTATTACAGTTTGATTATTGTCATAGTGAGTTATAGAAGTGAAAATAGGCTCAGAGGGTTAGCTTGAGGCCGCATGTGGCCTTAAGCACCGTGTGACGTCTTGGGATGGATCTTGGGGCGTTACAATTAGATAACTTATTATGCTTGAAATACTTTCAGTAAATAAGTGGTGTTTGATTAAAGAAATGGGTTAGTGTAAGCTCTATATTAGTTGGTTAGGGTTTGGATTAATTGGTTCTCCCACAGTAGAGATACGATGGATGTCACTTACGATCATGTGGGTCATGACAAAGTATTCCTTCCTTCAGTAGATAATTGTCATGACCTAAACCAAGGTTTGGTTGTGGCGGGTATCTCAAGTCCGACATGGACTAGAGATCGCCCCCTTCACAAAATATAGCAAGTATAACCACTTCAAGTGTCGGATGAATTCTGAACATATGAAAAGATAATGTATAATAAAACTAATAATAATTCATCCTATGTCTATACTATCCACCGATAACCAGACAACCATCCATTACCGAAGCAATAAACGAAACACCGAAGTACTCAGTAATCCAACAAATCCTCTACAAAAGTCAAAATCAATAAAAGTCGAGACATGCCCCCGACAGTAGCCAAAACAAAGTCCAAACAATGTCTATGATAAAGGAAATAAGGACCAAAAAATGAAGCCTTCCGAAGTATGGAAGCTGGCCACTTTAATGTGAACTCATCAACTCACTCAAACACCTGATTACTTCAAAGGAAAAGTAGAAGAATTTTTTATGCCTGCATCGCATAGGAATACAACATCAAAAGACGATTAGCAGTTGGAGCGCTAGCATGTAATTCAAGGATCAAAGAATAAAATAATGCCATGATAACAGTTCAAAACCAATAAAACAATCAATGTATAATACAACTTGAAATACATATATGTATACAATACTATATGTTGAGGTGGTGAACAAGGCTTAGCATGAACTTCAAAAACCTTAACCTGGGCTACGTATCATAACTGTCACTTAACAAGGTACCCATGGGCTATATGGTCTCATCTTTCCCCTAGCTGGAAGGGCCCCAGTGCATGTAGCCGCATAAACCAGAGAATATCCATATTCGTATATGCCTTTATGGGGGACTCAAACCTCCCGGCATATTAAATATGACTTATGCACCAATGGATATAATATGGGGGACTTGTACCTCCCATTCATATACTTATTCTAGGGACTCGAACCTCCTGGTAACATAGACACCTGCACTAGTTAGAGCGATTTCCTATGTTAATACTTCAGACTCCACTTTCTTGACCCGGATACACATCCCGCTTTAAAGCCCAATAAAAATATTTATTTCCCATACACGATCATTAATCCAATTACATACCAAAGGCATCCCGTTGGTATTGTCATATCAACCCCACTTGCAAGCATACAGCATGTCATATCCATTATTAATCATCTTGGGACTCGAACCCATTGTCTAAACAAAGACATCAATTAATTCTACATTTTAGGGACTTGAATCCATTTTGTTTTTAAAATTAATTTATGGACAACAAGGCCTTCATGAACCATTTACCAATCATTATCATTCTTAGTCCAATGCCTTAGTTCAGAACACAATTCAATTCAATTTAAGGTCATTAAGACCTTTAACAAGCCATTCATCCTTCATTAACATTCTTATGCCAAGCATTAATTCAACACACAATTTAAACTTGTGACAAGATTATTCTCATTGAAAATTTCACAAACAGGTTGAGGGCATATACCATTATCAAAACCAAAATCAACAAATTTAGGGTTAAACATGACCCATTTGATAAAATACAAGTC
The DNA here is from genome assembly GCF_002878395.1 of Capsicum annuum. Lineage (NCBI taxonomy): Eukaryota > Viridiplantae > Streptophyta > Magnoliopsida > Solanales > Solanaceae > Capsicum > Capsicum annuum. The sequence goes on along the minus strand of NC_061116.1, from coordinate 102,785,185 downwards.
CCATGTAACCACAAGTGCAAAATCATTATCAAAACATGTGAAATCATAATTTAAACCATAAGAAAACAATACTCAACATTATACATTCAAACACTCAACCATGGTTTTCAAAACTACCATTAATGACTCGTAAATAATTCTCTAAACATATGATTTTAGTAAACTAACAATGAGGGAAGAGCCATATGCCTGAGTTACAAATATTTATGGAGAGAATGTGATCTTTGAGCCCTTATATGACCATTTTGATGAAACCCTATCCTAATCTTTCTTGAGGAATTTTAGAGAGTTTAGAGAGTGTTTGATCTTGTAAAATGTGTAATGGATGACCAAAAGGTTTTATAAGACATGGGGTCTTAAGGTCTTGGGGTGGGAAATGTCCAAAATACCCTTAGCTTAAAATCTATAAAAATTCTGCAGGTGACTATGAGTCAAGCCATTAGGTCGTCAACATATCTTATGACTCATACCATTGAGTCGTCACCAAAATAGAAAATTAGACACCACACACTGTCCAAATTATGACTTCCTAGTCCTACTCATTACTAGACCATACGACTCGTATTGTCTAATCATACCAACACAGAACACCAAGGGCTTGGACACTGGACAACATACAATTAGACCCTAACCACTCGTTAGATGATCATATGACTCATGAGGGGTCTCTCATAAGCAGGACAAAACATAGCAAATAATACACTGGTTAAATTATGACTAGGGTCACCTGACTCATAACCACACCATACGACTCCTATGGTGAGTCGTAAAAAGGGCAGAGAGCCTAAAGCTTAGGAAATTTTGCAAAGGCCAAAGTCTGGGGCATTTCAGCCTCCCCGACTTAGGATCTTTTGTTGTTGAATGATGGGATGGGACATTGCCTAGCACTATTAAACCCTAAATATCACTACTCTTACCTTTAACATAGTTAGAAAACAAAGATGCCAAGGAAATTAATTTTTTTCCTTTAACAAAATCAGAAAACCAAGATGTTAAGAATACATACCTACCTCAAGCAAAAATGTCTAGAATAAGGAATAGGAACAGATACTTGGACTTTATGTCCTCCTCATCTTCCCAAGTAGCTTCCTTGAACTTTTGTTCCACCATATAATCTTTATCAAAGTCGCATCTTTTGTTCGTTACCAATGAATTTACTAATCCAAAATCTATACCGGGACATCCTAATAGGAAAAGGAATCCAAATTACACATATCCTCCAAGGGAACAACTAATGAAGGATCACCCAGGTATTTTTGCAACATGGAAACATAGAATACCAAATGAATGGAATTTATGCTAGAGGGAAAATCCAACTCATATGCAATATTACTAACCTTTCTCAAAACCAAGTATAGGCCAACTTATTGGGGACTAAGCTTCCCCTTCTTCCAAAACCGCATTACTCCCTTTATGGGAGAAACCTTTAAGAATACCTAATCTCTAACCTCTAATTCCAAGTCTCTTCATCTCACATCCACATAGGACTTTTGGCTAATTTGGGCTATTTTTAGCCTATCCTGAATTGCTTCACCTTCTCCATAGCTTGGTGAACCAAATTTGGACCAAATATCTCTGCTTTACCAACTTCAAACTACCCAATAGGAGATCTACACCTCCTTCTATACAATTCCTCAAATGGAACCATACCGATGCTAGAATGGTAACTATTGTCTTAGGCAAATTAAATGAGAGAAAAATAGTCGAACCAACTTTCACCAAAGTCAATTACAAAGGCTCACAACATATTTTCCAAAGTCTGAATAGTTCTCTCTATTTTCCCATCCGACTGCAGGTGGTAAGAAGTACTAAAACTCACCTTTGACCCCAAACCACGCTGAAAAATGCACTAGAAATATGATGAAAATTAAGTGACATTATCCAAAATAATTACTATAGGTGCACCATGAAACTTTTCAACCTCATAAAGGAACAATTTTACACAGTCCTCGACAGAGAAATTAGTCCTCATTGGCAAAAAGCGAGCTGACTTGGTCATCCTATCAATAATGACCCAAATAGAGTCACACTAATTCTGCGGCAGGGGAAGGCTAGTGATCAAATCCATATTAATTACCTCCCACTTCCACACTAGTATTTTAATCTCTTATATTATCCCGTCGAGTCTAATGTGCTCCACTGTCACTTACTGACACACCATACACTTAGCCACAAAGTTGGCTTCGTCCCGCTTCATACTATTCCACCAAAATATATCCTTGAGATCATGATACATCACTACAATATTTTCGTCCTAAGTCCACAATAACTATGGAAAACACTTATAAAGTGTTGCCTAAATAGTTTGAGGTATGTTTTTAAAATGTAGTCTTAAGTTTTAGCTTTAAGCCATGATAATTTTGCCAACGTTTGTAAAGCATGCTCTTTGATGCTATAGGCTACACTTTGTAAGTGTTGCCATATTATTATATAATTGGCAACGCCTTTTACAAATATGGTCATACTTTTTGAAATTGGCTATTTTTATTATTTTAAAACAACAATTTATAAGTGTTGTCTTATAACTTTTATAAAATTTATCCCAAAATATGATATTCCCTCCAATATTTTTATACTAAAATATTATGTTCCCTCCCATATATACTTTATTCCCTCCAATTCCTAATTACCCAAAAAGAAAAATCATAAAACATTAATATTGAGCTGATGAAATGAACTAAATAATGAGGGTTTTTTCTTCAATTACACCATCCCATTTTGATGAGATATAAGACATTGTTGTAGGGTTTCTTCTCGATCAATTACATGTGAGACCTTGCAAATCCTAGTCATTTTAATCCTTTATAGCATGCCAAAAGGGTCCTAAACTTACTAAGTAAATTCATCTAAGTGTTATGACTTAGAATTATTTTAACCTTCGTAAAATGATGATCTTATTTTTTTATCCTTACGACCTTAAAATGTTGATTTTTAAGTCGATTCAGGATCAGGGGTGTCAATAGGTCACCTTAAGTGAGTTTTGGATTTTTCGGACATCATTAGAAGCTCAATTAGATATCCAAAATAGTGAGTCAACGTGATCTTGGCATGATGTATTGGTCATCGCATCGATCCCATCGACATAGCGCGTTGGGTATCTCATCATTGAGCAGTTTTTGCTCATTAAAAAGCCAACTTTTCAAGGGCAAATAGGTCTTTTTCCCCTCACCCAATTCAGCTAAAACATGATATTAAGCCCAAAAAAGGCAAAAATTCATTCTTTATTCTCAAAATACTCTCAAGAACAAACCCTGGTTAATCAAGCTCAAGATTCAAGTCCCAAGAATTCACCACAATTCTCAAGATATCAACAATTAATGTATGTTAGGTGTTCATCCTTGGGATTCCTTCCACCATTGGAGTTTAAGAATTCTTTTTAAAACTACAAGTTTATTGATCTCATGATTTACATATTTGAATTGGTTTGTGTTCATGTATGTATTGTTGTATGGTTTTCAAATCAAGACTCATACAAGTTTCAAGTAAATTAATTAGCAAGTATGTAGAATCATGTGGCCCTCATGTTAAACCCATGAATTTGCAAGTTTTAATGTTTTATCCATGATGTTTATATCTTGATGATTTCTATGTGCATTATTATGCTCCCCAAATGTTTTATAGAATGCCTATATAAATTGAGTAGTGAATTCATGACATGTTATCACGTGGTCCCATTTATGTACAGTTCATGCCTCTCAAATATTTAACAAAATGTCTAAATGAATCATGATGGACAAGTAACTAATGTAATTCCTTCAAGATTTTGCCATGTTTTACTATGGATGCTATCGAGTCCTGGGGGTATTCAATACCCGACAATCTAGTTATTTACCTAGAATTACAGTAGCAACAGAATAGTCTCTGTAACGTCACAAATAGTAGTACTCAGTCAGTTACAAATCTTAGTAAACTCAATAAAGTTCAATCAGTCATCAAGATTAGTAATAGTTCATTCAAACCTAGTACAGTCTAGTGATCAGTTCAGTGTCTATTCATTTTAGAGTATGATGCAGCACCGAGCAAACCCAGGGATGGGGGCATTCCTATCCGCAGAGGGTTTGAACCTTAGTAGCAGTCCCTACATTACAGAATTATATAGCCAGTATAGGGTAAGTCATTCTTTAGACATATTAGAGTTGACAAAACCATATATACAATTCATGAGTCTTTCTGCCAGATTAGGATTGACACGACATTATTAGTATCCCTTGGCATGGTGCTAACCAACCTTATAACTGGGGTCATAGGTTGGACCCTAACTCAGTGTATAATTGGGTATATCGATTAGATGAACACTCCTACAGATACCGTTTTAGTATTCAGTACTCAGTAATCAGTATTCAATCTCAGAATTCAGAAAAAAAAACTCAAATAGTTTTATAGAACTATGGCTATCAGTTATCAGTTACTTAGCCATCAGAATTTAGTGCTTCAGTATTAGTCTAAACCTTAATTTTCAATATTCAATTATCAAGACTCAGTACTTAAGTTTTAGTCTAATTCAGACAGAGGTTATATGAACAGTATTGCATAGTCAGCATGATCAGTAGTTACAGTTTTACATGCACTCTTATTCAGTTATTTCATGATGTTCATTCAGTCAGTTATCATCTTAAGAATATGAACCCATGTATATCATCCTGCCTCGCTTAGAATACTAGTACATTCAAAGTACTGACGCATACTCTTTTTTTATGCTATGATATCTCATATCATAGGTTCACACATATGGGCTCCTGATCGTACTTAGTAGCTCAGGTTATCAGCAATAGTTATAGTGGTGAGTCCTCATATTTTGAGGACAAAGTTATTTTTTTCAGCATTCCCATAGTTCAGTAAGTTCAGCAGTCGCAGTTAGTTGGGAACTTTTGCCATTAACACCATATTTAGATAGTTAGAGGATTTTGGACTAGACTATCTCAGACAGATGTTCAATTTTTTAGTATTATTATTAGTATTCAGTAATTTTTTTAGTTTATAAACCTTATAAGAATTTCAGCCTAATTTTTGCATATATTTTCAATATTATTATTATTATTTAGTGCTTACAGTAGGTACTAGTCATGGGTTAGCCTATAGTCCTTTGGGATTATAAGAATTTTGTGATGCCCAGGGTGCAGTCTCGAGGCATTACAAACTTTGTACTAGAACCTAAGGTTCAAAAAATTCTTAAGAAGTTGGAAAACTACATCAAGTAGAGTCTTATGCATGGGTATGTAGTGCGCCATACTTATGGACAAGAGGCTATGAGGATTTTTAGGAAAAGTTACCTTCTTTCAGTATTCATGTCATACGAGTGATCATGAGCTCAAGTTAAACTCTCTGTCTAATCCAATTTCCCTTCTGTTCAAAGAACATGCCTCCTAAAATGACTAACAAAGGAAAAACTAGAAACCAGCCAGCACCTCTACCCATTCTAAAAGATCCCCTGAATGAGGATGTTTCTTATGTAGAATTCATAGCAGCTTTCACCACTCTAGATTATTTTGTGGAAGCCTATATTGAACACCCAGTTGTTATTCAGGCTAAGCCAGCAGCCAATATAACTGCAGCCAGAATTCAGGACTTCAACCGAATGAACCCTCCTTTATTTTTAAGGTCTAAGTCTGAAAAGGACCCATACGAATTCCTTGACATGGTGCAAAATGTCACAAAAATTATGGGGGTAATTGCTAGTGAGAGTTCTAAGTTATCTGCATATCAGTTGCAGGATTTGGTTCATATATGGTTTAAGCAATGAAGGGCAGATAGGACCGCAGTTATAGGGCCTGTAGAATTGGAGAAGTTTTCCACTTCATTTTAAGATAGGTTCTTTCTATTTGAGTTGAGGAAACCAAAGGTATTAGAATTTATTAACTTAAAGCAGGGAAATATGACAGTGAAGGAGTATTCTCTTTAGTTTACTCAGTTTGACAGATATGCTCCATATGTGGTAGCTGATAGCAGATCAAAGATAAATAAGTTCATGTCTAGTGTGTCTAATAGTATGGTCTAGGAATATAGGACCATAATTTTGATTAAGGAAATGGTTTTAGAAAAGGTGATGGTTTATGCTTAGCATATAGAGGAGTAGAAGACTAAGAAGAAAGAGAGGGAGAGCAAGAGGGCTAGAACAGGTAGCTTTAATTTTGCTCAACCTAAGTTAGAGGGTGGTAACTATTCTCTATTTTGCCCAAAATCATCAGTTCCAACTTCGTCCTTAGTCAGTGTTTCAATGCCTAAGTTTAAAAATGGTAATAAGAATAGGGCGCCAGGCTCTAAATCTTAGGGTAGTGTTAGCAGTGCTCAAACAAATCCTCTTTGTCAGAAGTATGGCAAAAATTATTAGGGTATCTGCAGGGCTCACAGTGATGTATGTTTTGGATGTAGCAAGCCAGGCCATAAGATTAGAGAGTGTCGTCAGGTAGGTTTGCAGAGTTAGCATAATTATCTTCCAGGTCAGTCCTGTCGCCCATCTCAGCAGGGTGCTACTTCCAGTGCCACCAGTAGGCAATGCCCAAATAGTCTCTATGCCCACTTTAGTCCTGATAGGATCAGGAAAGTTCTCCTGATGTGGTCAATGGTACATTACAAGTTTACCATTTACATATTTATTCATTGCTATATCCAAGAGCTTCTTTGTCCTTTGTAACTCTATATAGCTATTGACTTTGGAGTCAATACCAAAATCCTAGCAGAGCCCTACCCAGTGTCTACCTCAATGGGTAATAATATCATAGCCCGGTAGGTATATAGGAACTGTCCGATTATCGTATCTCAAAAAGTTACTTCAGCAGACTTAGTAGAGTTAGAGATGACAGATTTTGACATCATTCTAAGCATGGATTGGTTCCATTCATTCTATGCTTTAGTTTATTGTAGAAACAAAGTTGTTTATTTCCAGTTCCTGAATGAATCTATCTTAGAATAGAAGGGTAGTACTTCAGCAATTAGGGGTCAACTTATTTCATACCTTAGAGAGAGAAAAATGATATCCAAGGGGTGCGTCTATCATCTCTTTTTTGTTAAAGAATCTTGTTTAGAGACCCCTAATCTTAAGCCAGTTCTAGTAGGAAGAGAATTTCCAGATGTGTTTCCCGAAAATCTTCCTGGAGTCCCTCCAAAAAAGGAAATTAACTTTGAAATAGACCTTGTTCCAGAGACTCAGCCCATCCTTATTCCACCATACAGAATGGCTCCAGTTGAACTTAAAGAATTAAAAGAGTAGTTAAAGGATCTCCTAGATAAGGGATTCATCAGGCCCAGTGTCTCCCTAAGGGGTGCACCAGTTCTATTTGTGTCTAAGAAAGATGATTCTCTCAGAATGTGTATTGAATATTGTCAGTTAAACAAATTCATAGTCAAAAATAAGTATCCACTTCCCAAAATCAATGACTTGTTTGACCAACTTTAGGGTACCAGTTACTTTTCTAAGATAAACCTCAGATTAGGCTATCATCAGCTTAGAGTCAGAGAATATAACATTCCAAAAATAGCTTTCAGAACTTAGTATGGTCAGTTCAACTCTCTAGACATGTCATTTGGTCATACCAATGCTCCAATAGCTTTCATAGACTTGATGAACCACGTGTTCAAGCAGTACTTGGACATGTTCATCATAGTCTTCATTGATGACATTCTTATCTACTCCCGTAGTGAAAATAATCATACAGACCATCTCAGATTAGTATTACAGACCTTCAGAGCCTATCAGTTGTTCGCCAAATTTAGTAAGTGAAAATTTTAGCTAAGGTCAGTAGCTTTTCTTGGTCATATAGTTTCCAGTGATGACATTAGAGTCGATCCTCAAAAGATCGAAGTAGTGAGAAATTGGCCCAGGCCCATCTCTATGTCAGATATTAAGAGTTTCTTGGGTTTGCCTTGCTATTTTTGATGGTTTGTTGAATGATTTTCATCTATTGCATCCCCCATGTCTAGATTTACTTAGATGAAATTCAACTTCTAGTTGTCAGATTCTTGTGAGAAGAGTTTTAAGGAGTTTAAGACTCGACTCACTATAGCCCCAGTTTTAACTTTACTAGATGGTTCAGATAGGTTTGTTGTGTATTGTGATTCTTCCAAAGTTGGTTTGGGATGTGTTTCGTGTAGAGAGGTAAGGTCATAGCCTATGCCTCACGACATCTTAAACCCTATGAAAAGAATTATCACACTTATAATTTTGAATTAGACGTTGTAGTGTTTGCCTTAAAGATTTGGCGGCACTATTTGTATAGGGTACATGTTGATATGTTCACATACCATAAAACTTTGCAATATGTATTTTCTCAAAAAGTCTTGAACTTGCGTTAGAGAAGGTGGTTAGAGTTGTTGAAAGATTGTGATATGAGTGTTCTATATAATCCGAGTAAGGAGAATATAGTGGTTGATGCTCTCAGTAGATTGTCCATGGGTAATATTGCTCACATTGAAGATGGTAAGAAAAAGTTAGTTTAGGAAGCTCATCATCTTTCCAGGTTGGGTGTTCGTTTTGTGGATTCAGCTAACGATAGTGTATTGGTGCAGAATAGTTTAGAATCTTCCTTAGTTTTCGAGGTGAAAGTAAAGATGGATGAGAATCCCAGTTTAGTTAAGCTAAAAGAGTCAATTAGAGATCAGAAAGTAGAGGTTTTCTCCCAAGGGAGAGATAGTGTGTTGCGTTTCTAGGGTAGGTTATGTGTGCCATGTGTGGATGGCATGAGACAGTGGATTCTTGTACAAGAACATAGTGCGCATAACTCGATTTATCCAGAGGCCACTAATATGTACCGCGACTTGCAGAAAGTCTATTGGTGGAGTGGGTTGAAGAGAAACATCATAGAATTTATGGCTAAGTGCTCTACATGTCAGCAGGTGAAGATTGAGTACCAAAATCCTAGTGGGTTTATACAGGAGTTCACTATCCCTACTTTGAAATAGGAGGAAGGGAACATGGACTTTGTTATGGGTTTCCCTCGTACTCATCACCAGCATGATTTGATTTAGGTCATTGTAGACAAGATGACCAAATCCGCTCATTTCTTGCCAGTCCATACCTCTTACTCAGCCCAGGATTATGCTAAGCTCTACATTAGAGAGTTGGTCGGATTACATGGAGTTCCATTATCCATCATTTTAGATAGAGGTACGTAATTTACCTCTTTATTTTTGAAAGCCTTCTAAAAGGGTCTTAGTACCCAAGTTTACCTTACTACAGCCTTCCACCCTCAAACAGATGGTCAAATAGAAAGGACCATTCATACTTTAGAAGATATGTTAAGAGATTATATTGTTTACTTTAAGGTTAGTTAGGATGACCACTTATCCTTTATTGAGTTCGCGTATAATAATAGTTATCATTCTAATATTAAGATAGCTCCATTTGAGGTGCTTTATGGGAGGAGATTTAAGTCTCCCATTGGTTGGTTTGAGGTAGGCGAGACTATATTGGCAGGGCCAAACTTAGTATTTGATTCCTTAGAGAAGGATCAGTTGATCAGGGACATGCCTAAGACAACAAAGAGCGGACAAAAATCGTATGCTGGTGTAAGAGAAAAAGATCTCAAATTTGAGATTGGTGATTATGTGTACTTGAAAATCTCTTACATGAAGGGAGTGAAGAGGTTTGGCAAAAAGGGGAAGCTCAGTCCTCGAAATATCAGTCCTTACCAAATTCTCAACCATTTTGGAAAGGTGTCTTACGAGCTTGAATTGCCTTCAGACTTAGGTTCAGTACACCCAGTGTTTCACGTCTCCTTGCTAAAGAAATATATTGGTGAACCAGCAATTGTAGTCCCTATAGAGAGTATAGATATTTGGAAAAGACTCTCTTATGAGGAAGTCCCAGTCGAAATCCTTGATTATTAGATTCGTAGACTAGGGAACAAAGAAGTTTCTTTGGTCAAAGTACTTCGGCGGAATCAGTCCGTTGAGAGAGCTACTTAAGAAATAGAAGCAGTTATACGAACCAATTATCCTGACCTCTTCTTCACAAACTTAGACTAAGGCCAAGGTAACAGTCTTCCTTAGATTTACTTAGTTCGATGCTCATATTACCCTTACAAACTTGGTATCAATTACCGTTGCATATTATCCCCATGATAGTCGTGAATTCATAAATTAGTTCAGCTATGTAATCATGCTTTAGTTGTGCATGTTCAGTATGAAAACTCATTTTATCAGCAGTTTCAGTCATGTAATCATGCTTCAATTGTGCATGTTCAGGATGTAAACTTAATCTATCAATATACTCAATTTAGTCAGTTTCATTCAAGGATGAATGTTCCCAAGGGTAAGATATTCTAAGACCTCGCAAATCTTAGTCATTTCGATCCTTCATAGCATGCCAAAAGGGGTCCTAGACTTAGAAAAAATTCAGCTTAGTGTTAAGACTTAGAATCATTTTAACCTTTGTAATACAATGATCTTATTTTCAATCGTTATTACCTTAAAATGTCAATTTTTAAGTCGATTCATGATCAGGGGTGTCAATAGGTCACCTCGATTGAGTTTTGGATATTTTGGACATCGTTAAAAGCTTAATTAGATATCTATAATACTGAGTCAATGTGATCTTAGTGCGACGCATTCGCCATCGCGTCAAATGGATCGACGCGAGTCAGCGGGTATCGCGTCACTGGAAAGTTTTTGTTCATTAAAAATATGACTTTCCAAGGGCAAATAGGTCCTATTACCCTTACCCAAATCAGCTAAATCACGAGATTAAGCCCCAAAAAGGGCAAAAATTCATTCGTTGTTCTCAAAATCCTCTCAAGAACAAATCCTATTTCATCAAACTCAAGATTCAAGTCCCAAAAATTCACCACATTTCTCATGAAATCCACAATTAAGGTATGTTAGGTGTTCATCCTTGGGTTTCCTTTCACCCTTAGAGTTCAAGAATCCTTTTTAAAACTATAAGTTTATTGATTTCATGATTTACATATTTGAATTGGATTGTGTTCATGTATGTATTGTTGTAAGGTTTTCAAATCAACATTCATACAAGTTTCAAGTGAATTAATTAGCAAGTATATAGAGTCATGTGACCCTCATGTTAAACCCTTGAATATGCAAGTTGAATGTTGTATCCATAATGTTTATATCTTGATGATTTCTATGTGCATTAATTATGCTCCCCAAGTGTTTGATAGAATGCCTATGTAAATTGAGTAGTGAATTCATGACATGTTATTATGTGGTCCCATTCATGCACAAGTTCATGCCTCTCAAATGTTTGACAAAATGTCTAAATGAATGCCTGTGGACAAGTAACTAATGTAATGCCTTCAAGATTTTTCTATATTTTACTATTGCTGCTATTGAGTTCTGACCGTATTCAATACCTGACAATCGAGCTATTTACGTAGAATTACAGTAGTTACAGAATATTCTCAGTAACATCACGAACAGTAGTAATCAGTAAGTTATAGAACTCAGTGAACTCAGTCCAGTTCAGTCAGTCAACACGAACAGTAACAATTCATTCAAGCCTAGTACAGTCTAGTGATCAGTTCACTGTCTATTCAGTTTGGAGTATAATTTAGCACCGAGCGAACCCAGGTACGGGGGCATTCCTATCAGAAGAGCATTTGACCCATAGTAGGATTCCTTGCATTACATAACTACATAGGCAGCATAAGGTAAGTCGTTCTCCTGCTGGATTAGAGAGACAAAACCATATATATAATTCATGAGTCCTTCTGCCATATTAGGGTTGACACAACATTATTAGTATCCCTTGGCATGGTGCTAACACCCTTCCAAATGGGGTCATAGGTTGGACCCCAACTCAATTTATAATCGGGGTATGTCGGTTAGATGAATACTCCTACAGTTACAATTTTAGTATTTAGTACTTAGTAATCAGTATACAGTCTCAGAAATTAAAAAAAAACTCATATAGTTTTACAGAACCATAGCTATCAGTTATTAGTTACTTATCCATCAAATTCAGTTCTTCAATATCAATCTAAACCTTATTATCAGTATTCACTTATCAAAACTCAGTACTTCAGTTTTAGTCTAATTCAGACAGAGGTTATATGCACAATATTGCATAGTCAGCACGATCAGTAGTTATAATTTTTCATGAACTTTTATTCAGTTATTTCATGATGTTCATTCAGTCAGTTATCACTACATGTATATGAACCCATGTATATCATCCTGCCTCGCTTAGAATACTAGTACATTCAAAGTACTGACGCATACTCTTTCTTTTGTGCTATGATATATCATATAATTGGTTCTGACACACGGGCTCCTGACTGTACTTAGCAGCTCAGGTTATCAATAGCAGTTATAGTGGTGAGTCCTCATATTTTGAGGATAGAGTTATTTATTTCAACATTCTAGTAGTTCAGTATGTCTAGCAGTCGAAGTTAATTAGGAACTTGTCCCATCAACTCCATATTCAGATAGTTAGAGGCTTTCGAACTAGACTATCTAAGACAGATGTTCAATTTTTTAGTATTATTATCAGTATTTAGTATTTTTTTAGTTTATGAACCTTATGGTAATTTCATCCTAAGTTTCGCATATATTTTTAGTATAATTATTATTCAGTGCTCACAGCAGGTACCAGTTATTTGATAGTTTCTTGTCCTTTAGGATTGTAAGCACTGTGTGTCGTCTAGGGTGCAGTATCAGGGTGTTACATTACACCATCCTATTTTGAAGAGAAATAAGACATTGGTTTTATTGAAAACCCATCTGTGTTATTGTATTTCATCACCATTGATGAAAACCTATAATACCCCATATTTTTGTACTAGAATTCTAACTGTCGTTCCTGGGCGTCTAAGATCTAATCCAAGTGATTCTCATGTGAATACAAGTTGCATGATCATTATCCTAGTCTATGGAGTAGTTTAGAGGTGGAAAATGTTTATAGCGATGACCTAGAACAAGGTTGGGCTAAGACCAATTGATTCATCCAAAGTTTGACATTCCATTCTACAAAGGTCAACTTCAAACGTGAATATCTCTTAATATACATGGTATTTTTCATCCCAAGACCTATCAAATTGTAGATAATTGAATTACCTTTACCACTATACCAATTTCACAAAAATCCGATACCCGAGCGAAGAGTTATGTCTATTTTTGTGAGAGGTAGTAAGGGTGTGCGATAGGCAATACACCGCCCAATCAAATGTGTGCAATTGGGAGTGCGAGGCACACATAAATGTCTGCCATAAGGTGTGCGAAGCACACCTTAAGGTCTTCCATGGGTTGTACGCCGCATACCTCACTTCCAACTACCAAAACACCCCTATATATGTCTATAACATGGGATTAAACTCCCACAACATCAAAATAAGATTATTTTCTCTCAAAAGCACCAAGAAAAACCTTTAGGTTTTCAACATAAAAACCCCAATAGTTAGAGATTCAATCATGAGAATTCTATAATTTTTACATATTTGAAATTCCCGTTACGAAGGCTATGAGTGACACCCAAAAGTTTGTGAATAGCATTACGTCATTTGGAAAGTCATTCAGAGCTTCAAGTTTAAGGTATGTAGGGTTTTTCAACAAGAACACTCTTTCGTTCTTGTGCCCAAAAATAATTTTTTTTACAAAGTTATGGATTTCATATGTTTTACTATGATTATGAAGCATGAACTTATATCCTATATTGATTATCATGAGATTATGATATTTTTGATATTTTAGAAGAGGAATTATATGAGAATGATGATAATTTGTGCCTTATAACTAAATTTTCCAGATTTTGAAAGGATTTATATATGTTTATGATGTAAAACTTGAATCTTGATAAGTTTTAATGTGATATTGAGACATGAGTTTTGAACTCTATTTGAGATTGTTGTTTTTGAGAAATCATGTGTTATAAACACCCTGAGTTTGAATGATTTGAGATAATAAACAAAAGCTTTGACCTTTTGGTCGTAAAAAGGGGTGTTTTTGAACCCGAGATGAGAAAAGAAATCCACTTTTATTGATTATTATGAAAAGGGTAGCAAGATGGCTCCCATTGTGAGTTGTTAAACTTTTTATTATTAGATTTTTTTTGAAAAGATCTGAGCTAAGTCCGAGAGTAGTCTTTAGCACCGAGCGGGAGGTATAGCTATTTTGGTACTTCCTTGGAACTACGTGCCCCCATAGAATATAAGCCTGAGGCTGATTTATATAGTGATCACTAGTGTTTTAATTAATGATTTAAGGTCCTACTCCGATGACAAGGAATAGGGCGACTCTCTCCAGCGTGGGTAGAATATTGGACTCCATGTAGCTCACATGGTTTAAGTCAGTTGTAAGAGACTCCCAATGTGTGTGTGTATTCTCCTATCTAACATGAAAAATCTTATTCTTCTATCAGAGATGAAAACATATTTGTTTGAAAGACTGAGTTTGAGGAAGTCATTATTTTTGAAAGATTTAATGAACATATATTCCAAAGAGAATTGTTATGAGATTTGATTGCTTTGATGATTTGGAATCGAGATGGAAGTGAGTTAAGATTTATTATGATGACTCACATGTTTCACCCAATATATTTTACTCTCTTATGATTATGATGATTTTAATTCGAGCTAAGTGAGTCATTTATATCAGCATGTATAATTTTATAAATTTTTATGATATTAAGATATTATTTTATATATGCATTGCACCCCCATATGCTCGGTATGTTTCTATGGTACTGACCCACATATTCATATATGGGCTACATTTTCTCGGAATATAGGTACAAGTTATAGTGTACATTTTTAGATCCAGTCAGTTCGTGGCATCCAGTCAGAAGGTGATGAGTCCTTGTGATTCAAGGGCTTGAGTTAGTTATACAGTTTGAAAAGTGTTGTATTTTCTTTATCCAGCCGTATTGAGTTGGGATAGTCGGGAGTCATGACCTAACTACCTATAGTCAGTACTAGTAGAGGCTTCATAGACAGCCAGTAGAAGTTGATGTATTCCATTTTAGTTTTGGTTGTAAAAGAAGAGTTGTAATCTTGTAAATTTAGTTTTTTATCTATCATATTCAGAAAAGAGTTATTTTTTGTAGATTTGTATAGATTTATTCTTTTTGTTCAGTTGCTTATGAGTTATGCCAGTAGAAGGGTTAGCTTGGGATCACTTGTGATCCTAAGCACCGTGTGATGTCTCGAGACCTAATTTCGGGTCGTTATAAACTTGGTATCAGAGCACAGAGTTCAAGTGTCCTAGGGTGTCTATGAAGTCGTGTCTAGTATAGTCTTGCGGAACGGTATAGAGACGTCTGTACTTTTCTTTGAGAGGCTAGAGGGCATTTAGGAAATGTCTCCATTCTTTCAAGTCTTAAATCATGCTATAGAAAAGTTATCCAAGAAACTTATACAGATTCTCATCTTACTCTAGTCAGGCCATCTCTGCCTTATTTCTAAGGTATCAAAAATAGTTGAGCTTAATTCTTCATAGATAGTTATGGAATTGTATGAGAGCTACAAAAGTATCCTATCAGTACTTTTGATTCCAAAAACTGAAGTGCTTTATCAGGCCTATAGAAATTGTGCACTAAGCCCAAGTCAGATATGCTTTCAAATTTCTCCTCAGAATCTATAATGATAATTTATACTTCTCTATCTATGTACTGTTCTTGAGGTAACATGTTCGGCAAGTTCCAATTTCCTCCCCATATAATGCTCTTATATTTGCTGGCAGAAGTTTCAAAAGTTTCATAAAGTAGCTTGAGAGGAGTCTTCTAGTGTGTTATAAGTCCTTCAAATTTAAGTTATGCCCTCGTTCTTATGAGTTATTTAATTAAGATAGAGTAATGTGTATTCTTAGATCATTGAATGTTGTGTGTTAAGTTTCTATCTCTTGTATTATGTACTCTTGTTATCATTATGTTTGTGAAAAATCAAAGTCTAGTAAAGCCATGTGAGGCCTATTTTGATTCACTAGCATAGTTTTTTTGTTATTCATATAATTTTCTTAATCAAAACAAAAAACTAAAGTCTAGTGAAGCCGTGTGAGGCCTATTTTGATTCACTAGCAACTTGTTATTTATCTTGTTGTTCTGGTGTTAGTTGAAAGTGTGGGTTTCTGTGTAGTGATAGAAGTAGTAATGTTTTGATGAAAGTCTTGTGTTAGTTAAACTTGTGGGTTTAGAAGTGTAATGGAAAGAATAGTGGTAAGGGCAATTTATTGAATATGTATAGCTGAATTTTTGCTTATGATTGAATTAGTAATGAAGTGATATACCCTTGTTTGTTAGTTTAGTGAAGTTAGAGAAGGAAATTATTAGTTAAGGTGGATTGTTGTTTGCTTGAAGTATGAAAAAAGTTATTGATGGTATTTTTTGTGCTAGGAAATTATAGGTTTAGATGAAAGTACTTGGTGGTTGAGTATTGTTAATTTAGGCTTTCCTGAGATTGCAAGAGGAAGTTTAGTTGAAATTTATAGAGCTATGAAAGTAATTTAGGTATGAAGATAGGTAAATAGTAATAATGTGAAGAAGGAGGATGTGTTAACAGATTATGAATAAGATAGGCCATATGATTATGATCTATTGTCATTGTGTACTAGTTTTTCTTAATGCTATGTTCAATAGTTTTGAAGTGAAAATTTTGTGTGAGATTGGGTTGTAAATCATGTTTAGCTCTAGACATTAAGTTTGAACAGTTGATGGTTCGGTTGTTGATGCTACTTTTATGGAGGTGATCTAGTTAGCCTGAACAGTGTACGCAAGAGTGTAAGATCATGTGTTTGTACTTAAGTATGGTGTAGAGGTGTATCCAAGGTGCTATGGGGCTTCATTATTTTTCGAGGATTATTTCATATTGTGGGGTTAGTAGTAACGTTGAGTTTCTAGGTGGAGAAAGGCTAGTTAGATAATTTATGATGTTCTTGATAGCTAAGTTAAGGAGTTATGATTGAAGATGTTGAGATTTTTTAGCATGATTATTATTCTCATGGTTTGGAAAAAAATATAAGAATAAAGGTATGATCTTGGTAGGTTATGATTATATGAGTAGAGATGTAGGTATGATGATTATTGAAGTTAGAAAGTTAAGGATGGCATATTGATGGGTTGTTCAAGATTGATGTTGGTAAGTTTGAAATTAGTTTATTCTTATGAGTTTAGCATTTATGTGTAGAAAATACAATGATGCAATTATGGCTTAATCTCGAGGATATAGAGTAGACCATCATACTTAGAATACCAGCTTTGACCTAAGGGGGGAGATGGTTAGTGAAGAAACAAACTGAGTTTTGAGAATTAGATTGTGATACATGTAAATAATGAGTTATGATAAGATAGTGATCCCTTCTTACTCTAGAGTATTCCTTGGATTTCAGTCATTACAACACCAAATCCATCACTTGCTTGATAAATCCGTGTCACAGGCCTATGCTTATACCTATCATGGGTGCTCAAGCCTATTCTCAGCTTCTAGTAAGCATGTAATAGCTTCACTCTGTGATTTGAGTTATCTTTTATGAATCTATTAACTCCAGTCTTATGTTAAATAGCTCATGATAAGTATAAACTCATGTTTCATAGTATGACTAGTTTTTAAACTCATGATACTAGTGAAGTTTGCATTATATCATGCATGTTCTCAGCTTAGATTTCTTTAATGAATCCATGCCTTTGATATTTTATTCCTAAGGACAAAGATAAGTGTTAATGTTATGTATTGTTGTTTTCATGCTTCTGGTTCATATATGTTAGCCCTTCAGTGACCTCATCCTATTTTAAGATAGTGATGATGATAGTGGATAAGTAATGGTTTAGATGTGATAGAGTTGATAACTCTCATTAGGAAAGATTATTTATGCTTTTCTATCTAAGGCTAAAGTGTGAAGTAAGATTGAGGCCAAGTCTTTGATACATTTCATGGTTAGTTAGAAATTGTGTGTATGTTTTTAAGAATAGTGTAAGAAAATTGTTGTTGATAAAGGTTTAGAGAATATACGAAGTATGCCTTTAGGGGTATTTTCCTTAAAGTTAAATGTGATTTTTAATGATAGGCTTGAATGTCATGTTGGGTGTAAGATGATGAATGCAATATGCACTAGTGAATCCATATCAAGAGTTTTAAATTAGTCATTGAAGTGGTAAGGCATGTTATGCTTAGGGTGTGAGCTCTAAGAAGATATATAATATTGAACCTTGTGGTTTAGACTAGTATTGTGGTTTCGCATGTTGTATCTTGTGATTTAGTGTTAGGCTTGATCATGGTGAGAGAACTTAGTTTAGTTTAGACCTTAGTAGAAAGATTTTGCAGTGCCAATATGAGAATTATAAGTTGAATCAAATGAGTATGGTATTTAAGGGGAATAGAATAGTTGAGAGAGCATTTGAGAAGTGATGCTAAGCTTGAAAGTAAGA
>NC_061116.1:102706845-102766787 GCF_002878395.1 Capsicum annuum | reverse complement strand
TTGTGTTAGGCTTGATCATGGTGAGAGAACTTAGTTTAGTTTAGACCTTAGTAGAAAGATTTTGCAGTGCCAATATGAGAATTATAAGTTGAATCAAATGAGTATGGTATTTAAGGGGAATAGAATAGTTGAGAGAGCATTTGAGAAGTGATGCTAAGCTTGAAAGTAAGAAGTTACGTTGCCTACGGCCTAGAAATCCTATCCTAGTTTATGAGTTATATAATTATATTCCATACTATAGAGTTATATCTATGTTGTAATTCCTTAGTCAAATCTCTTGTTCAGGGCATGCGTAAAATTCTTTGCTCCCTAATGTCAATAGAATTTCATAGAAAAGTGCTAAAGAAATACTCCATTTGAGTATGGGTAGTCAGTATGATCCAGTTCATATAGCCTATAATCTAGTTTAGCAAGAAAGAAAATAAGCTCCTATAAACTCTTAATTTTTCAGCTAGTCTTACTATCTGCAGTCTTATACGTATGTAAATTCCAAGAGGCAATGTGTTTGTGTCCAATTAAATTATGAATTCATCTCAGTTCATGCATCAGTTTCAGTTGCAGATATTAAGTCATGATTCAGTTCGTAGTATCCTGTGTAGTATAACACTCTCTTTCTAGCATATTCATCAAATTATTATCATTCGGGGATGAACGATCCCAAGAAGGGGATGTTGTAATACCCCGAGTTTTCATGTCATAAACCTCTCATCCTTTCTCATGATATCAGATCCAATGCAAAGTAATGGTTACTCATAAGTTGACACTCTCGTTTCTATCTTAGCCATATAGTTATTTTTCTTGAGGATTCATGCACTTGCAGGCCAGTTTAGTATCTGATTATTCTTGAGATCCAGTGATTCAGTTCTATCAGTTACACATGATATCTTGAAGACTCATATTCCTATGTGTTTCAGGTTAATTATCCACATTCGAGGATGAATAGTCCCAAGGGAGAGATAATGTAATACCCCATATTTTCGTGCTAGAATTCTAACCGTCGCTCCTGCACGTCTAAGCTCTAATCCAAGTGATTCTCACGTGAATAAAAGTCGCATAATCATTATCCTAGTCTATGTATTAGTTTAGAGGTGTAAAATGTTTATAGTAATAAACTAGAACAAGGTTGATTCACTCATCAAAATTTTGACATTCGATTGTACAAGGGTCAAATTTAAACGTGAATATCTCTTAATATACATGGAATTTTTCATCCCAATACCTATCAAATTATAAATAATCGAATTACCTTTCCAACTATACCAATTTCGTAAAAATTAAATACCCGAGCGAAGAGTTATGACCATTTTTGTGAGAGGCAGTAAGGGTGTGCGATGGGCAATGGGCCGCCCAATCAAATGTGTGCGATTGGGAGTGTGAGGCACACTTAAATGTCTGCCATAAGGTGTGCGACGAACAACCTTAAGGTTTGCCATGGGTTGTGCGCCGCATACCTCACTTCCAAATGCCAAAAACACCCCTATATATGTCTATAACATAGGATTAAACTCCCACAACATCAAAATAAGTTTACTTTCTCTCAAAATCACCAAGAACAACCTTTAGGGTTTCAACAAAAAAACCCCAATAGTTAGAGATTCAACCGTGAGAATTCTATAATTTTTACATATTCGGAGTCCTCATTATGAAGGCTACGAGTGACACCCAAAAGTTCGTGAATAGCATTACGTCATTTGGAAAGTCATTCAAAGCTTCAAGTTTAAGGTATGCAGGGTTTTTCAACAAGAACACTCTTTCATTCTTGTGCCCAAAAATACTTTTTTTTATGAAGTTATGAATTTCATATGTTTTACTATGATTTTGAAGCATGAACTTATATCCTATATTGATTATCATGAGATTATGATATTTTTGATATTTTAGAAATGGAATTATATGAGAATGATGATATTTTGTGCCTTATAACTGAATTTTCTAGATTTTGAAGGGATTTATATATGTTTATGATGTAAAGCTTGAATCTTGATAAGTTTTAATGTGATATTGAGACATGAGTTTTGAACCCTATTTGAGATTGTTGTTTTTGAGAAATCATGTGTTATAAACACCCTGAGTTTGAATGATTTGAGATGATGAACAAGCTTTGACCTTTCGATAGTAAAAACGGGTGTTTTTTAACCCGAGATGAGAAAAGAAATCCACTTTTATTGATTATTATGAAAAGGGTAGCAAGATGGCTCCCGTTGTGAATTTTTGAACTGTTTATTAGTGGATTTTCTTTTGAAAAGATCTGAGCTAAGTTCAGGAGTAGTCTTTAGCACCGAGCGGGAGGTATGGCTGTTTTGGTACTTCCCTAGAACTACATGCCTCCGTAGGATATGAGCCTGTGGCTGATTTATATAGTGATCACTAGTGTTTGAATTGATGATTCAAGGTCCTACTCTGATGGCAAGGAATAGGGAGACTCTCCCCAGCGTGAGTAGAACGTTGGACTCCATTAGCTCACATGGTTTATGTCTATTGTAAGAGACTCCCAATGTGTGTGTGTGTGTATTCTTCTATCTAATATGAAAAGTCTTATTCTTCTACCTGAGATGAAAACATATTTGTTTGAAAGACTGAGTTTGAGAAAGTCATTATTTTTGAAAGATTTAATGAACATATATTCCAAAGAGGATTGTTATGAGATTTGATTGTTTTGATGATTTGGAATCGAGATGGAAGTGAATTGAGATTTATTATGATGACTCACATGTTTCACCCAATATATTTTACTCTCTTATGATTAAAATGATTTTAATTCAAGCTAAGTGAGTCATTTATATCATCATGCATAATTTTATAAACTGTGATGATATTAAGATATTATTTTATATATGCATTACACCCCTATATGCTTGGTATGTTTCCATGGTACTGACCCACATATTTGTATGTGGGCTACATTTTCTCGGAATATAGGTACAAGTTATAGTATACATCTTCAGATCCAGTCAGTTCGCGTCATCCAGTCAGCAAGTGATGAGTCCTTTTGATTCAAGGGCTTGAGTTAGTTATATTGTTCGAGAAGTTTTGTATTTTCTTTATCCAGCCATATTGAGTTGGGATAGTCGGGAGTCATGACCCAGCTACCTATAGTCAGTACTAGTAGAGACTTCATAGACAGTCAGTAGAAGTTGATGCATTCCATTTCAGTTTTGATTGTTAAAGAAGAGTTGTAATCTTGTAAATTTAGTTTTGTATCTATCATATTCAGAAAAGAGATATTTTTCACAGATTTGTATAGATTTATACTTTTTGTTCAGTTTCTTATGGGTTATGCCTGTAGAAGGGTTACCTTGGGGTCACTTGTGATCCTAAGCACCATGTAACGTCTCGGGATCCAATTTTGGGACGTTACAAAAACCATGTTCCCTAACCCATCGGTGTTGCCAAAAATCCATGGGTGTTGTTGTATTTCATTACCATTGCAGAAAACCCATGTCATACTCTTCACACCACCACCATTGTTGAAAACCATTGTGTTGTATTCACTTGAAGGTTAGCAACTCGTGTTTAACTTAAATTCAGGTGTAATTTTTGAATTTTGTTGTGAATTAAACTTGTAAAACGATGGTGTGTTGGTTGTAATTCTTCAAATTAAACATATCTTGGGTGTTGATTATTTGTTCAAACCTCAAATTCCCATTATATATTGCCATTGATGTTGAAATTAAGTTAAAAATAGTATTTAGGATTTGATTGATTTGGGGTTTTGGGTGTATTTTCGTATAATTTGTTATCAAAATTTGGGTATACTGATTATAAATAAAGCATCCATGTCAAATTTTTTTGCTTATTGCTTGATATCAACAGCTATGCCATAATTTCAAGCAACATAAGTCGGCTATAAGATTTCATATTGTCCATTTTGCTACTTTCAATACTGTTATTAAGTTAGTCTTTTATCTATTGTGTTTCTATTTTTTTATATTACTCTTGGTACTTTGAAGCTTGTTGAAAGCTTGTTGAGATAGTTAACAGAGTATTTTGCTAAAATTTTGAATTTTGTTTCAATATTTATAAAAGTATGCAATTTTTGGAGTGTAATCAATATATATACATTTTTTAACTGAAAGACTACAGTACCTTCAGATATAGAGGTTTAAGAACATGTTTGGTTTGGCTTATTATGGGTGTTTTTATGTTAAAATAGGTTTTAAATAGTTTGTAGTGTTTGGGTAAAATAAAAAAGTGCTTAATTCTGCTTTTTAGTCTAGTTACCAACTTACTTCTAGCAAAATTCCAAGAATAATCTCTTTTTTTTATGTTTGTTTAGAGAAATTGGTACTGGAGAGTAGGATTCTTGGTTTATGCCTTTTACCAAGAAGGTTACCTCTGTTCATCATGGTTCTAATTATCCTTTGATACATATTATCATGGATAAAGCAAAATTATGACTTTAGTGCTTTTTGTTTGTCTCATTTGTAGGTAGACATTGCTTGCAAGAAGGTCAATCCAGCTAGTGTAATGTGTTATTTTACTTGATGAACCTACAATTGTTCCTAATCTCACTCTATTCCTTCAACTTACAGTTAAAGAAAATGAGTGAGCTTAGCGAAGGATACAACATAATCGTGCTCTCCAAAGTAAAAGAATTTCTACACCCTAATGTTTTCATCCCAAAGGCTCAAAAAATCTCTAATGATGCAATCTATATGCTCGATGTTTGATAGTTACAAATAAAAAGCGATGGAGTCGATAGAGAGTCTGGCTATCTTGATGTTTATGTGTTCAAAGTGTTTCTTTACAAGTATTGGAGTATCAACCTAAAATCCAAAGATTAAGGGTCAAATGCTTAGTAATGAACCTAAAAGAGCAATAAGATACAGGAAAAGAATTTTCCAATGTAGAGCTCTTAAAATTTTCATGTGTAATTTGATAAGCCTGACGATCCCTTTCATGTTAGTTGTGTACACTTTTATTTTCGTTAGTCACGTGACTCTTCTCTTTTCATTTCTTTTCTTTTTCCAGGGGAACATGGTCAGTAGAGGGGTTATTGAGTTCTATGATGGTGGACCTCCATTAAGAAGTTATTCCCTACGTTTTAATTTATTTCTATTATTTTTCTTTTTAGTCCATTTCAAAAAAGTATGCCTCTATCCTTTTTTTGATAACTCTTTAATTCCAAACTTGCAGCTGGCATGTTTAAGATCACAAGATTAAAGGGTATTTGGGTACATCCCATGTATCGTTTGTTTTAGACAACAAGATTTGAAAGTTTTTGTTACTTCCTTACACTCCGTGTCAAGTGAAAACCAAACAAAAAAATTGAAATTGAGGGTGTAAAACCTTTATCTAGTATTTACAATAAATACTTTTGTATGTCCACCAATCACGTGTATCTATTCATTTTTTTTATATATGTAACAGGTGAGGAATCTTATATCTCTAGCTGGTCCTCATGCTGGGGTAGCTTTTATTCCCTTCTATGGTGTATGTGCCCGTTGACCCCATGAACTGAACTAGCTATTTTTAAATTGATTTGGTTATTTTTCCAAGGAAAGATCGATAATAGTGTCTAGTCATTTCTATTTTGGCAGTCACGTATGTGGTGCATTCTTGCAGACTCTTTGCTCAAGTTAGTAATTTACCACAATTTTGTCCAGGTGTGCTTTTTCTTTTCATATAGTACTATAACTATGTTAGTCCCCTTTATTTTATTGTATCTTTTCCTGTTCTTTCCTTTTTTTCAGTTGGCTTCCTTCCGATTAAATGGTGTCCTTTAATTCAATTCCAGGCACACCTTACTCCCGCAGGTTGTATTAAAATCCCTACTGTAAGTAACCAAATTATGTGATTTTTCTATCTATACCAAACTTAAAAGTAATGACTCGTACCTTTTGGATCAAACACGTAGGATAGTTATTTAGAAACTGCTTACATACCTTTTGTTTTATGTGTTTGATTTAGTTTTTTCCTATCAATTGTTCATTTTTGTAGTTCTTGTTTATATTGCATATATATCTTTGGTTTCTTCATTTGTCTTTCCTTACAAAATGCTTGTTTCAATTCTATTTTGTGCTTAAAGCCCCAGATCTTGCAACCTTTAATATTTTACGACTTTCACAGGCTTGTTTCACTGAATTTGAATCAGTTTAGGCTAAGTTTGGTATGCCAAAAATAAATTTCTCTTCAAACTTAGGAAATATGAAAGGGATGTTCCAACATTTAGCATGCAGTTTGTACAACAGGCAGATCTGTTCTATTGTGATATCATTTAGTGACTTTCTTTAGTGGTTCTTTTAATTAAAGAGAAAACTTTAAACTTGTGTTATTCAAGGGAAGGTCTACGACATCTTTTTGGCCCTCGATGATGT
Source organism: Capsicum annuum (assembly GCF_002878395.1). Lineage (NCBI taxonomy): Eukaryota > Viridiplantae > Streptophyta > Magnoliopsida > Solanales > Solanaceae > Capsicum > Capsicum annuum. The sequence continues at coordinate 102,760,470 of NC_061116.1, read as the reverse complement.
TCCTTATTCTTTTCTTTCCTTAAAAAATTATGCTTGCTAGTTGATTCTATTTCTTATTTCTTATTTCCTTATTGGCATTGTATTCATTTCATTTGTGGAAATTGTTCAAATCCGATAAGATATGTTTATCTACACCAAAGCAAGCTTCTCTAATTACTAAGTAGTTTGTGAAAATGTTAAACCAGCTTTACACTCATTAGAATTGATTGCATTCCAATACTTGGTTTAGTTTTCTCCTAGATAATACTACGATATAAATATACATAGAGATACTATAATTTTCTTTCTAAAGTCTCCCTACTCTACTTTGGCCTGGTTTTCTTTGATCTCCATTTCTTAACTTACATATTTTGTACAGCTTCTGAGACCAAAGTTGGAAGACATTAAAGATGAGATGCAAAATAAGGTAGGTTTATGCAAGTATCCTCTCATTTTCATTTCTGTTTTATTGAGCTAGCCAATCATTAAATGTCTTTGCCCGTTATGTAGAACATAGTAATGACATCTGAAGTAACATTATTTATGTGATCCAGTGATTAAGTATTCAATGATTTTTTAAAATTTATTGATGATTACACTTCATGTGCTTAAGTTCTGTTCACAATTCTTAGACTCTAAAACCTTCCCTGGTATCATCTCTAAGTAAGTAATCCATGCACGGACATGTCCATACTCACTTGGATTCTCTACCGTCAAGGTTTTTGCCTCAAATTACATTGTGTTTCCTTCCTTTCTTTAGGCAAGAATTATGTGGTTATATTTTTACCTGCCAACAGTTTTAGTTGGTTTAAATTTCTTACTTTTTAATAGGTTATGGCACCAGCGGCAGCTACTGATGGTTAAAAAAAATGCAAGAACTAATGAGGGAGTAAGCAACTTTTCCTTGTTGATCCAATAAACTTTCATATATCTTTTTTAGAGAAAAAATCTTGTAGAACTTGCCTAGCTTCTCATATGAAATCCTTGTGTATATAATTACCCCATACTTCTCCTTCTCAAAAAATAATTACCCTGTACCTCTACTGGTTGGAGGATAGAGGTACTTGGTGGAATAGTCTGGTTCCCCGAGAGTTGGCCTAGACATCTGCTATTTTTAGAAAAGTTAACTAGCTTCTCATATGGATAAAGTTAACTAGCCAGTCTGTATCTACTTTGAGCTGTATATCTAGCCATTGACAAGAAACTGAACCAACTACACTGGCATAATTTAAATTCTCTCTTTTCTTTCTTTGCACTGATTGGGAAGTGGAGATAGTGGCACAAATCATATTATTTGGAAATGTCTCTATGAAAATTAACTAGCAGTCTAGAAGCAAATGTTTCGGTACTGGGAGAATGGAGAGCCATAAATTTTAGAGTGGGATATGGGGATGAAGCATTAATGTAGGTTCTTTTTCACTGTTTATTGTGTCTTTTGCATCTGATGCATAGTTGTTTAGATCTTTCAAAAATTGGTTTGACTTTTGAACCTCCATTTTAAGAAAAAAATAAGTTATCATGGTTTAGATTTGTTTCTTGTGGTTATGGGAGTATATATTATTGTGTGTTGGCGATCGTATATTTGAGATTCGATTATAATTTGTGGAATTTAATTTCAATTGGCAATGATGCATACATCATGGTGTAAGAATTTGACATCACTATTCAAACCTGTTAAAACTGGACAATTGATTTGCTAACAAGATGTCAGATTAGTTTTGAGATCTGATATTAATAAAAAGTTAGATTTAAGGTTAACTGAAGATATGAATTGGGAAGTTTTCTGACCAAGTTTAGGTGAGTAGTAACTAGGGATAGATGTACATGATGTTAAATTAAAGACATTGAGGTGCAACTGCAGAAATTTAGTAAACTTATGTTGGTAAGGCTAAGTTTATATCATTTGTGTGAAACTAATACTCTTTGCCTCTAACAAGGGGTCAGATTATCCTTCATCTACTGGCACTGCTATTTCTCATATCAAAGCTAATCCAATTTGTCTTAGAATGAATGTCCCTTTAATTTTTTGTCGAGACGTTTCAGTTTGTTGTCATTATAGATGTCTTACTTGTCATCTTGATAGAAATTAATATAAAAATTCATCTTCCCAAATAAATAGTCGGGATATGTATAATACAACAACAAACCCAGTGTAATTTGATTAGTGGAGTCTAAGGAGGGTGGTGTGTATGCAATTATAGTTTAATTCATGACACTGTTCCATTAGTAATGCATATCGCAGTAACTCATTCGATCTTCTCTCATCTTAAAACTTATCTCCAAAATAAGTTAAAACAAGAAAGAAATTTGTCAAAAATTGAAAAAAATTGAGCCCTATACCTTCATATATATCTTACTACATTGTTTTCACATATCAACGCTGTAAAATATATGGTACTGATCGATAGCAGTGTAATCGGTGTTGAGTTTAAAGAAGTTCTGATCTAGTGGCTTCCACTTGTTGTATTTGATAGTGTGTGTTGGCTTCAATTAGCTCAAAGCTTAACTTCTATATCAATCAAGCTTGACAGTGGAACCAAATTCATTTTTTCTTTAAATTAATAACCTGAGTTCAAAGAAACAAACACCTAGCTAGTTAGTACTTTATGGAAAACTAAAATTATTTTTCCAACAACTGCTTTTGGTCATGAGCCTAATTTAATTAGCCAGTGAGTTCTTGGTCTTTATGAGTCTCAATGGTAACAACAGACTATGGATAAGCAACACAAATTAGCACATATCAAGTACTTATTTTTTCACTTTGTATGTAGCCATGCAAGTGACTCTGCTACCATTTATAGATTTAAGCCTAAAATTTTGAATGGCCTTGAGGCTTGTCATAACTGGTTTAGTTTCTATTGAGGGCATTATTCCAGGAAAAATATTGCTCTTCTCAAATTTTATCATGAAGGAACAAACAATTCAAGTATAAGTAACAAATGGATTGGAGAAAACCCATCAAGATGACAAACTTGAAGTAGGAGAATGAACCCCTAGAAATTGTGTGTTCTTGAGTTTCAGTTTTCTTTTTATTGCAAGACAAGAGAAGTTTCTGCAAGTATAATTTTAAAGAAGGGAGTACCTCAGGAGTCATCCAATATGGACTTCCTTTTAAAGAGAGATTAGCTGAGATTTTCCTAGTTTCAGAGTAATTTTACCAAGTAAACAACTGTATTTCATAGTACATCAATAAACCGGAATCTCTTTGAGTGTCTCTGTACTTGGATCAACATTGGAATTGAAAGTTCTTGTATTTGATTTGGTCGGTATCCTTCCAAACTTTCTTTTTTATTGAATATTTGAGTATGAGAGGAGTTTTTGCATTTTCACATGATGGCAATAGACTAGAATGAATCCTAATTTGTGGTTGGATGTGTAACTGTCAAGGATGGGAAGATTGTAAGTGAATGGTTTCACCCAAAAGCTTATCCTTCGGTTTATGCAGGTGCTTTGGTCGAGATATATTTGGAAGGAGAAGCCTTCTTGTTCACTGGCCCATGGAAGAGGACCCTCGGTTTTTGCTATCTTATGTATCACCATTTGCCTCTGTAAATGAAAGTTCTAGTAACACTTCTTCAGCATCCTACTCTCTTATTGATTTCTTTCAGCATAACAAAGATTTCTTGGAGAAGCTTCAACTTATTTTAAAGAAAACATTAGCAGTAGGTTGTCATTATTGTTTATGGTAACAACAACATTAAATTAGCAATTGTGATTATTGAGCATGTGCAAGAAAGAACATTTTGTAATCAAACATATCATTTTAACTAAGCATTTTTGTGATTTAACAATCCTCTGTGAAGTTTGTTGCTTTATGGAAATGTTATAGAATGTTAGCTCTCTCAGTTGAAAGTTGTTTATTTTAAGCTTCTGAGTTGTCTGTTAGTTAGTCGGAACAGTTGATATTGGAAGAAAGTCGATATTGCTTGTTTGTCCATAGTTCACTCCTTCAAAATTAGAAACATCAAGGTAAAGTTATTTGACATTCTTGCATACTGATGTGAAAAGAAGAAAAAAGCCAAATATCGCATTGGTTGGTAGTGTAGTTTATATTTCCTCTATCCTTCCTCTGTGAATGTAGTTTATATTCCCTCTATCCTTCCTCTGTGAATAAGTGCAATATTTTAACTCATTATAGCTTTGATCTTGCAGATTTTGCAGATGGAGGCCAAATAGACAAAATAGACTTCTGGGATGAACTTCTATGCAGTGTAAATAGTTTTTCTATTGGCGCTTTAGGAACGGATGAAGATTTAATTGGTAAAGTTTTGAAGTATGACTAGACGCATCCAAATCTTAAGGAGTTAATAAATTGGGACAGAACTTCTATCCAACCAAAACCCGAGGACTTGTGTGCTTTGCACCAAAAGGTTTATTGCAGGAAAGAGGAATCGCCTTTAACTCCTTCCATTCTGATGGAACCTAAGTTAGGTCAATATCGCATAGTTATTTTGTTAATACCATTAATTTCATGTTTGGTCAATGTAGTAATTGTGACTGAACATTCTGTCAAAGTCTAAATTGATTGCAATCTTCTTCTAATGTCAAAATAATGTCAATTCAGTTTCGATCAAAATAATTATTTTTCAATTAGAAATTACGTACTAACATTTTATATGCCTAATGTCATTTCTATAAAATGTGGCTTGAACTATCAAATTTTAGGCAATATTGCTTACGCATCAAAAGTGTGGCTAAAACTTGCTTACACTTTACAAGTGTTGTCATAGAAGACGTATACAAGGATACTATTTTGAAGTGTGGCTAGTAATATAGAAAAGGTCACATTTTTTAAGTGTTGTTATAGAGGTTTTACAAAAGGCTACGCTTGTAAAGTATGCCCAATAGTAAAACAAAGTCAATGTTTTTTAAGTGTTGTTATTGAGGTGCTACAAAAGGCTACACTTGTGAAGCATGCTCAATAGCAAAAACAAAAGGCAACACTTGTAAGTGTAGCTTTATCAAATAAAAGTGTTGTCAATGACAAGATGCAAAGCGTGTCCTTTATACCTTAATTGCCATACTTTTAAAATGTAGCTAATATAGCAACACTTGAAAAGTGTGGCCTTTGATCAAAGGTTACGCCTTTTTAGGCTACCCCCTAAAAAGTGTTGCCAAAAATATGAAAGCGTAGCCATTGATCAAAGGCCACAATTTCTGCAATTTTAGGCCACACTTTACAAGAGTGGCAACAGGATTAAAATGTTGTAGTGCATCATTGTTGAATCGAGATGAATCATATTCCATGATTCATGGGCCTCGTCCAAGATCCTACCTTGCAATCCATCCACGTCGGGAACACACAACCTCCCTTGGTACCTCAATATACCATCACCGCCGATCTCGAAGGCCATTACCTTCTGCTTACCCACATCATCCTTGATTTTCATTAAGAGAGGGTCTAATACCTGTTTCTTCTTTATTTCAGAACCTAGAGAAAATTGTGCTACCTTTTGCATAAAAACACCACCATCTTCAGATTCCCAGAGACGAAATCCAAGGTGAGCCAAACAATTACTATCCTTCATCAATTTCGACTTATCCTTATCCACATGAGCTATACTTCCCATGGATAACTTGCTAAGAGCATTAGCAATAACTTTACCTTTACCTGGATGATAGTGAAGACTCATATCATAGTCCTTCAACAATTCAAACCACCTTCTTTACCTGAGATTAAGCTCTTTCTGAGTGAACATATATTGCATGCTCTTATGATTAGTAAAGATATCAACATGCACCTCATACAGATAGTGACACCAGATTTTAAATGTGAACACCACAGTCAATAGCTCTAAGTCATGAGTCAAATATTTCTTCCCATGGACCTTTAACTGTCTAGAGGCATAGGCAACCACCTTGCTATGATTTGTCAACACACAACCCAAACCAACCTGTGATGCATCATAATAGACGATAAAACCCACTATGTCTTCTGGCAAATTCAAGACTGGAGCAGAAGTTAACTTATTTGTCAGCTTTCCAAAACTATCCTCACAAGCATTAGACCATAAGAACTTCACCTTATTTTGAGTCAACTTGGTCAATGGAGTAGTAATAAACGAAAAACTTTCCACAAACCTCCTATAATATCTAGCTAAACCTAAGAAGCTTCAAATATTAGTTGGATTCATGGGTCTAGGCCACTTCTTAACCACAACTACTTTCTAAGAATCCACCATGATCCCTTAACTAGACACAACATGAACCATAAATATGACAGCGTTTAATAGAAATTCACACTTGGAGAACTTAACATGCAACTGTTAATCTTTCAAGGTCTGTAATACAAGACAGAGGTGATCGGCATAACCCTCCTCACTCTTATAGTACACCAAAATACTATCGACGAAGACAATCACGAATAAATCTAAAAATTAATGGAAGACCCTATTCATAAAATCCGTAAATGGCACCGAGGCATTAATCAAACCAAAAGACATGACCAAGAACTCAAAATGCCCATTTCGGGTATAACAAGTTATCTTAGGGATATCTACCACCTTAATATTTAACTTGTGATACCCAAACCAAAGATCATTCTTGGAGAAAAACTTAGCACCTTGGAACTGATCAAACAAATCATTTGTCCTCAGAAGAGGATACTTATTCTTTACCATCACCTTATTCAGTTATCGATAATCAATACACATTCGAAGGGAACCATCCTTCTTACGCACGAACAAGATAGGTGCACCCCATAAGGATACACTAGGACAGATGAAACCCATATCTAAAAGATCATTTAGTTGCTCCTTAAGCTCCTTCAACTCAGTTGGAGCCTTTATATACGAGGGAATAAAGATAGGAAGAGTGTCCAAAACAAGTTTAATACAAAAATCAATCTCCCTATCGGGAGGAATACCATGAAGTTCATTAGGGAAGACCTCAGAAAATTCATTCACCGTCGAGATGAAATGTAAAAAAGGACCCTTCAAGTTTGAATCTTTAACCCAAACCAGATGATAGAGACACCCTTTTGGGAATAATCTGTGATCGCTAAGATATGATATAAACCTCCACTTAGGAGCTAGGGAACCACCCTCCCACTTAATAACCATCTTAATAGGGAATTTAAAGATTACCTTATGGGTCTAACAGTCTAAAAAAGCATAGCAGGAGTGCAGCCAACCTATCCCTAATATGACATCAAAATCAACCATGTCTAATTCAAAATGATCCGCCAAAGTCTCCTAACCACCAATAGATACCACACAATCCCTATAGACTCTTCTAGATACCATAGAGTCACCCACTAAGGTAGACACAAAAAAGGGTCTTAAATACACTCGGGACAAAAACAAAAATGCATAACCATAAATGGGGTCGCATAAGAGAGAGTGGACCCCAAATTAAGCAAATGTAAACATCACGGGAAAAGGGTTTCAATATACCAGTAACGACATTAGGAGATGCCTCAAAGTATTAATGAGAAGCAAGGTCATATAAGTGATTCCAGCAAGTATCAGTACCAGAAGTAGAATCAGCACCTTTTTGTGCAGGGGTTGATGAATAGGAAAGAACCTTATTGTCCCTAGAAGCAACCCTAGAAAGACAATCACACCAATCTGGCCATTATTAAAGCATCAGTTTCTCCCTTTCTTACATTAGCCATGGAACAGCTAACCATAAAATCTACAAAGAGGATATGATGGAGTAACTGAGCCTTGCCAGCTTGAGATTGGGTACCTTGTTCCCTGCAACCTCTACCATGCTGAGAAAAATGATCACTCGACTTCTTCTAATAAGGATTACTAGCTATAGAGAAAGAACCAAAACTCCCTTACTTCTTCTTAGGCCACTTTTTCCTATCTTTACCACTCTTCTGCTAGCCTTCACTCTGATCAAATAATCTAAATTTCTTACTTTTTCTCTCAACAACCTCAGCCTACTTTTTTGCTTTCTCAACCTGCTGCATATAAATCACAAGTTGAGAAATATCCATATTCTTATTCAACAAGGTAGATTTACTCTCCAGAATCAACTCACAAGATAACCCAAAAGCAAACTTACACATTCTAGCTCTCATTATTGACACCAACTCAGGAGCATACCTGGACAACTGATGGAATTTAAAGGCATACTTCTTAACTATCCTTCTTCCTTGCCTCGGATTTACAAATTCCTCCATTTTTGCTTCCCTTAACTCCTAAGGAAAGACATTGTCCAAAAAGGCACAAGAGAAATCATCCCATAATGCAGAGTCAGCTTCAGCACCCTTAGACTATTCCCACTCTTTGTGCCATTAGTATGCCACATCCTTTAATTAGTAGGCAACAAACTCCATACCTTCAATAGCTGAAGCATGCATAACCCAAAATATCTTCTTCATCTCATTAATAAAATCTTGAGGATCCTCCTTAACCTTAACACTAGTTTAAGTTAGAGGACCCAACCTCATGAATTTTCCAACCCTTGTGGCCTCAAAAGACAAAGCACTACGCTCAAACTAAGAAGCTACCAGCTAAGCCAAGATATAAATAGACTGGCAAAACTCAATGTTCATCAGGTCGTCTTGAGGATCTTGAAGAGGCTAGAGGGAACCCACAGAACTCTAGGAGGGCAATTGAGAACTGGACCCCTAGACCAAGTCTGCACCATACAAATAGGATGTGTCCCATTAGCACTGTCCTCAAGTGGGACAGAGGAGTTTCCACAAGCTCCAAATTATTTGGGAGTCATGATCTAAAAAATAGAGCAAATAGGAAATTAGAGGAATCCAAGACCTTAGACTCTATAGCTCGAAGTAAGACAACAAGAAAAGGAAACACTCCTAAATATATCATAGCCTCTCTCTTATAAGTGTGGTGTGATACATACCCATAAAAGAGACTCTACTTGACATGGCTTTGTGGACACCCGAAAAATCATGAACCTAAGTTATGATACCAACATTGTCATGACCCAAATAAGTCCTGGCCATGATGGGTATCTCAAGTCCCATGCAGACCGGAGATCGCCCCTTTACCTAACCAAGCCTGTACAACCACTTCAAGTGTCGGATGAATTCAAAATATATAACAAGATAACATAAAATCAAACTAATAATAATTCATCATATATCTATTCCATCCAACAACCAGAAAACAATCCATCATTGAAGCAATCAACCAAACCACCCAAGTCCACAGTAGTCTAACAAAGCCTTTACAAAATCCAAAATTAATAAAATGTTGAGACATGCCCCCGATACTAGGCAAAATAAAGTCTAAACTAGGTCTATTACATAGGAAAATAAGGACCAAGAAACTAACCCTTCTGAAGTATGGAGGCTCACCAATTCAACGTCAACTCACAAACTCACTCGAACACCTGATCATTGTATAGGAAAAGCAGAAGAAGTTTTAGTGCCTACATCGTATAGGGATATAATATTTAGAGATGGTTAGAGGTTGGAGTGCTAGGATGTAATTTAGGGATAGAGGAATAAAATAATACCATAATAATAGTTCAAAACCAATACAATGTTCAATGCATGATATCATATGAAATAGATATGCTTATAATACCATATGCTGGGATAGGGAACAAGGCTAAGCATAAACTTTAAAAACCTAAACCTAGGTTGTATAGCATAAACATCAAATAACAAAGCACCCACAGGCTACGTGGTCCTAGCTCTCCCCTAGCAAGAAAGGCTCTAGTGCGTATAACCACTAGAACTAGAGAATATCCATATCTGTATAGGACCTTTAGGGGGACTCGAACCTCCCGGCATAGTCAAGGTGACTTGTGCACCAATGTATACAATATGGGGGACTCGAACCTCCTAGTCATATGGACACCTGTACCGGCTAGCGCAATTTCTAGTATTAGTCCTTCAGACTCCACTTTCATGGCCCGGCTATATACCTCACTTTAAAGCCCAATCAAAATATTCATTTCACATACATAAATATTAATCCAATTACTTACCAATGACATCACATTGGTATCGTTATACCAACTCTACTTGCATAGCGTATAACATCCCATAACTATTATTGATCATCTTGGGACTCGAACCCATTGTATAAACAGATATCAATCAAATTTAACAATTTAGGGACTTGAACCCATTTGGCATTTCCAATCAATTTATGTCCAACATGACCTTCATAAACCATTTACCAATTATTATAATTAGTAGGCTAATACCTTTTTTCAAAATACAATTCAATTCAATTTATGGTTATTAAGATCTTTAACAAGCCATTCATCCTTCATTAACATTCTTATGCCAACCATTAGTTTAACAAAAATTAAAACTTGTTATAAAATCATTCTCATTGACAATTTCACAAACAGGTCGAGCACATATACCATTATCAAAGCCAAAATCCAACAAATATAGGGTTAAACATGACCTATTTGTTAAATCATAAATCCCATGTACCCTCAAGTGCAAAACCATTATCAAAATATGTGAAATCATAATTTAAACCATAAGAAAACAACACTTAATATTATACATTCAAAAATACAACCATGGTTTTCAAAACCACCATTAATGACTCATGAACAATTCTCTAAACATATGATTTTAGTGAACTACCAATGAGGGAAGAGTCATATTCTTAAGTTCAAAGATTCACAGAGAGAATTTGATCATTGAGCAATTAGATGACCACTTTGAAGAAACCTTAATTTTATCATTAAGCCATTAGATGACCACTTTGAAGAAACCTTAGCCCAATCTTTCTTGAGGAATTTTAGAGAGAGTTTAGGGAGTGTTTGATCTTGTGAAGTGTGTAATGGATGACCAAAAGGTGTTATAAGATATGGGGTCTTAAGGGCATATGGTGGGAAATATCCAAAATACCTTCAAATTAAAAGTTGTAATAAGTCTGTAGATGGCTATGAGTGAAGCCATTGAGTCGTCACCACATCTTACAACTCGTACCATTGAGTTATCACCAAAATAGAAAATTAGATACCACACACTATCAAACTTATGACTTCCTAGTCACATTCATCAAAATACCATATTACTCGTATGGTATAGTCATGTCCAACACAGAACACCAAGGGCTTGGACACTGGATAACATATAACTTGACCCTGAGCACTCATCACATGATCATACGACTCATGAGGAGTCTTTCATGACCAGGATAGAACTTGTCCAATTATACACTAGTTAACTTATGACTAGGGTCACCTGACCCATAACAACATTACATAAATCGTATGGTGACTTGTAAGAAGGTTAGAGAGCCTAAATTTCAGGAAATTTGTAAAGGCCAAAGTCTGGGGCATTTCAATAATCTACATAAAAGCAAGTACAAAACCATTGCAAATTATCCATGAACATATTAAAGATATATCGACAATATGTCGATATTAAGTGAGCTACTTTCTCATTGGACTCTCTTAATACTTATGATTCTTTTTACTTCTCTTCTCTTTTTACAACAATAAGTTATAAACATGTTGTATATATTTATAACAACGAATAACTATATCACAAAATAGTCTACCATAACCAAATAGGTAGCATGCCTACATAATAAATAAAAACCCAATGTCACATTCTCTAATTCAAAATTTAAATTAGCCACAATAAACCCCAACCTTAATGTTTCAAACAAATACGGACAATAATTAATATAATACATTCTCAAAATAGGTCAACAAAATTAGAATAACTTCAACTCATGGTTTACAATCATTGTCGTGTGAGTTTCATACAGCAATTACATCGAGAATTGCCTCCTTTTCATATACAATAACTGATGGAGGTAAAAAATTTTACGTTTATTTTTATTAGTTTTCATGTCTTATCTTTCAAGCTCAAGCTATAACAGTGGAAGAAAGTAGTTATCTTTAGGGAGAATATAGAGAAGAAGATGTTTTCATTCAATTCTATACAAAAAATGTTATTTATATAATCACTTGAACTTATAGACTATTGCTATCTTGCATAATTATTTATAGAACATTCCTTTTAGTTAGTTACTAATCTAACTAACTAATCATTACTTGGGATAACAACTTATTAACTACTTTGATAGATCATAAACTAGCTTCTTCTCAATATTACAATACTCCCTCCCAAGTTGGAGGGTGTAACAAGTTAAAAACTCTAAGACTATGTTATAAATATGCATGCTGACTTATTTCAAGTCCTTTTGTGAGCAAATCTTCTTGTTGTTCTTTGGTTCAAACATATTGAGTCTTTAACTTCCGTTCCTTGAACTTATCCCTAACAAAGTGACAATCTATTTCTATATGCTTGGTATATTCATGAAAGATCAGATTTGCTGAAACCTGGAGTGTAGCCTTACTATCACAATACATATTAGTAGCTTTATTTACTTGAATGACTAGCTTATTATATAATTTTTGCAGTTAAATGATTTCAAATGTTGCAACACTAAACTTTTATACTCTACTTATGTTGAGCTCATGGAAACTATGTGTTGCTTATTTTTATTTCTACGATATCAAGGATCTTCCAAATTTAATTAGGAACCCTAATAAAGATATTCTAGTGTTTGGACATGCAGCCTAATCTCTATCGTTAAAACAATATAGGTAATCCGCTTCATCACTACTCATTATGATCCTTTAACCGGTTCTTGCTTCAGATATCTGACCACTCTTATTTTTGCATCGCAATATGATCTTTTAAGAGCTTGCATAAATTGATTAAGTGTTTGTACTGAAAGATTATATTCGGTTTGGTTATTTTCATGTACAATAGCCTTTTAATTTTCCTCTAATATCGAGTTACATTCTACAGTAGTTCACCAGTGCTATTTCCAGTGCATATATCATACTCTATTGAAGCAAATTTCTTATTTACATCTATAAGAGTATTTACTATCTTTGATCCTGCTAGTACCAATTCGAATATCATTTCCAGGACATATGTTTCTTGGTTCAAGATAATTCTTTCTTTTGATCTCAACACCTCTATCCAAGAAAGAACATTAGTTCCCCTAGATCCTTGACTTTGAACTTCTTATATAGTGCCTCCCTAGTTTCCTGTATAAGTATTTCACTGCTTCTTATAATCCACAAGTCATCCACATACACTAATACCACTTTAATATCACTTTTTTTCTTCTATGTAAACATTGAGTAGTCATATTTGCTTTGAGAGTAACCTGCATCCACTGATGCTTCTGTTATTTTAGCATTCAATTTTCTTAATGCCTATTTTAACCAATACAATGACTTCTTTAATTTGCAAATTTTTGTCTCCCCCTATCTCTTAAAACCTTAAGGAAGTGCCAGGTATACTTCTTCGTCTAAATCCCCTTGTAAAAAGACATTATAAATATCTATTTGGAATAAACTCCATCTCTTTGATGTAGCCAGTGCAATAATTGACCTCATTATGACCATATTTATCATAGGTGAGAAGGTCTTATGGTAGTCTAGTCCTTTTTTTTGGCTATATCCCTTTTCTACTAGCCTTTCCTAGAATCTTTCTATTTCTCCATTAGGTTGATACTTTATTTTGTATACTCATTTTGAACCAATAGCAAATTTTTGATCTATAACTTCTTTATTAATCAAAATTGTCAATATATACCTAGGTAGAAGCTAACCATCTACCACATATCACCTATCTTCGATCTACTGTAGCTTTATATTTTTTGCTAACTAGACTTGATAAATATACTCAAATACTCAAGAGATATTACTGTGGTTCCTCTTGCTATGGGAAATAATTCAGCATCCTCAAAGTTCTTTGCAATGCAGTTGTATTCCTTCCTTGAATATGCATGTGCATTACAATCTCCTTGCATGTTCTTGCCAGGTTGAGTCCAACCTTCCCAAACCTCATCGTGTTCCTCTCTTTCCATATATAATACAACGTCATAGAAAAAGTAAAGCAACATATTTCAGCATGTCCAATGTTTTTCTTTGCTAACTTGTAGACCAGTCCAATTCTGAGTCCAGGGCATTATACTTTTGTTAAATCCTAGCCATTTTACCAAGATACTCCACAACTGCTTACTATAACTGCATTCAAAGAAGAGATGTTCAAATGTGTCCAAAGTTTGATTACAAAAAGTAAATTCTGGTGTTACTTGGATCCCAATTTTCTGAAGTCTATCAATTATTGCTAATCTCTTATTCACTGCTATCTATAGATTGAACTTGAACCTAGGATGGATGTATTTATGAAGTGTAATACTCTTCCAGACAACTTTTGTATATTGTGGTTGCAAAATCAGATAATCTTGGTTGATAGAAAATTTATCACCTTGTACTAGCTTATCCAATGTGTGCATTAGGACCTCCTGGCTCTGCATATGTGGTTGCATCACCTTTCCACTATAAATTATCTTTCTCACCACCCAAGCTGTATTTTTTTGGCATAGGTATATTGTTTAGGTTCCTTTGCTTGACATAGTAATAGTGCACCCATTTGATCCATAGTCTGTCCTTCATTTTATTAGTTAGCCCACAGGTGTTTTAGCATGATTGTTTTGTTTCACAGCTTCAAGACAATAGATCCCAGTCCACCTATTGATCCTGGTTGACATATCTTCTCCCATTCTATCAAATCTTTTTTGACAATTCACCATGGATAGTATATAAAGAGGTTCTACAGATAGCTTCCAGTATCTTAATTACTCTCTTAGGCAAGATGAATATCAGTGCCCAGTAGCTCTACATACCAATAACATTTTTCCCTCTTGGTAAGTCAACTATCTACCAAGTGTTAATATCTTCCAAGGCTTGTATTTCATATTTCATAGTTTTACCCATCTCTCATATGATATTTGGTTAGTCATAGCATGACTAAATATGTTCTTTACTTTGGTAACATAGTCCTCGTTCCATTTCAAGGTCTTGTAGTTATTGTAGATCTCTTTGGATCTGATACACTGACTTCTTCATGTATGCATTCCTCATATGCAACACCATATACATCTTTATTCACCTCTTAATGTGTTGTTTCCACTATTTCTACTTCTGCATTGTTACTCATATCTACATTGACACTTGTATCTACCTGTACTTCACATGTAGTTGTTTCATGCATCTCATAAGAATATTGTTGTTCATGAAAAATATTATTGTTGACCACATTTATTCATCGCAACATCTGTATGGTCTAATGGTGTACTTAACCTATCATAAGATATTGTAAAATCTGAAGCAGCAAAACAAAATAGGTGTTCTTTAAAGATAACATCTCTGCATATAAGAAATTTCTTAGTAGCACAATCAAGGAGTTCACATCTTTTTTTGGTAAAAAATAACCCAAAAAATAGTTGGTCTTGCCCTAGCCTCAAACCTGTCTAATTTTAACAAGTTGGTGGCATAGCAAAGACAACCAAAAACCTTCAAATGACCTAGTGATAGTGCTTTATAAAATAACATCTCATAAGGTGTGTGACGTTGCAGCACATCAGTAGGCAGACTATTGAGCAAATAGCTTTCACGTATTAACCCTAATATTTTCCACATAGTTGTGTCAACTGCTTGTATTAAGCATCAGTAAAAGCAGGCTTACCATCATCTACAAATCCAGAATTGCTAGTAGCGTCTGTATTTGAATAAGATTATTTTTCTTCATTCATAAAATTATTTACTGTAAAATTCTTCCTCCTATCAAAGTGTGAGTTATATGACTTTTTATTATAGTGTGCATTATAAGAGTTGTAGGGCTTCCATTAAAAATTTGCAACATAATTGTTCTTTTTTTGTTCTTCATCATTGATTTTTGTTTGATCCTCAACAGGTCGATTCTTTAACTAGTAAAAATCATCTTTAACATGGACATCTCTACCACAGAATTCACATCTTATAAAAGGCTTTTTTACTTTATATGGTTGACTTCTACTAAACTACATAATCGCATATTCACCATTTTCTCCCATAGTAGGAAAAAAAAATTAATCATTGGCTTTCATTCTCACTAAGCATAGCATATACTTAAATTAATGACGGCTCAATAGTTTTAAGTAACAATTTTCTACGCACATTCTTGAGTTAAGATTCACGAAGAGAATATGGTCTTTAAGCCCTTAGATGACCACTTTGAAGAAACCCTAGCCCAATCTTTCTTGAGGAGTTTTAGGAAGCGTTTAGAGAGTGTTTGATCTTATAAAGTATGTAATGGATGACCAAAAGGTATTATAAGATATGGGGTCTTAAGGGCTCATGGTGGGAAATGTCTACAATACCCTCAAATTAAAAGTTGTAATATGTCTGTAGATAGCTATGAGTCAAGCCATTGTTTTGTCACCACATCTTACGACTCGTACCATTGAGTTGTCACCAAAACATAAAATTGAACACCACACACTATCAAACTTATGACTTCCTACTCACACTCGTCACTAGACCATATGACACGTATGGTGTAGTTGTGTCCAACATAGAACATAAAGGGCTTGGACACTGGACAAAATATGACTTGACACTAAGCACTCGTCATATGATCATACGACTCATAAAGAGTCTCTCACAAACAGGATAGATATTGTCAATTATACACTGGTTAACTTATGACTAGGGTTACCTGACCCATGACCACATCACACAACTCGTATGGTAAGTCGTAAGAAGGTTAGAGAGCCTAAATTTTAGGAAATTTATAAAGTCCAAAGTCTGGGGCATTTCAATAATCTACATATAATCAAGTGCAAAACCATTGCAAAATATCCATAAACATATTCTAGATACATCGATGATATGTCGATATTAAGTGAGGTACTTTCTCATTGGACTCTCTTCATACTTATGATTCTTTTTACTTCTCTTCTCTTTTTACAACTATAAGTTATAAACATGATGTACATATTTATAACAACTAATAACTATATCACATAATAGTCTACCATAACCAAATAGGGAGCATGCCTGCATAATAATAAAAACCCAAAGTCACATTCTCTAATTCCAAATTTAAAATCGCCACAAAAAACCCCAGCCTTAATATTTCCAAAAAATAGGGACAATAATTCATATAATACATTCTCAAAATAGGTCAACAAAATTAGAATAACTTCAACTCATGGTTTACAATCATTGTTGTGTGAGCTTCATATAGTAATTACCTCGACAATTTCCTCCTTTTCATATACAATAATTGATGGAGGTAAAAAATTTTACATTTATTTTTATTAGTTTTCATGTCTTGTCTTTCAAGCTCAAGTTATAACAATGGAAGAAAGTAGTTATCTTTAGGGAGAATACAGAGAAGAAGATGTTTTCATTCAATTCTATATAAAAAATGTTATGTGTACAATCTCTTGAACTTATAGACTACTGCTATCTTGCATAATTATTTCTAGAACATTCCTTTTGGTTAGTTACTAATCTAACTAACTAATCATTACTTAGGATAAAAATTTACTAACTACTTTGATAGCTCATAAACTAACTTCTTCTCAATATTACAATACTCCCGCTCAAGTTGGAGGGTGTAACAACTTAAAAACTCTAAGACTATGTAATAAATATTCGAGTTGACTTATTTCAAGTCTTTTTGTGAGCAAGTCTTCTTGTTTTCCTTTGGATCAAACATACTGAGTCTTTAACTTTCGTTCCTTAATCTTGTTCCTAACAAAGTAACAATCTATTTCTATATGCTTGGTACATTCATGAAAGATCAGATTTACTGAAATCTAGAGTATAGCCTTACTGTCACAATACATATTAGTAGGTTTCTTTGCATGATTTACTAGCTCATTATATAATCTTTGCATTTAAATGATTTCAGATGTTGCAACAATTAAACTTTTATACTCTACTTCTGCTGAGCTCATGGAAACTATGTGTTGCTTATTTTTATTTATACGATATCAAGGATCTTCCAAATTTAATTAGGAATCCTGATACAGATCATCTAGTGTTTGGACATATAGCCCAATCTATATTGTAAAAATAATATAGGGAATCTGCTTCATCACTACTCATTATGATCCTTTAACCGGGTTCTTGCTTCAGATATATGACCACTTTTATTTTTGCATTGCAATATGATCTTTTAGGAGTTTGCATGAATTGATTAAGTGTTTGCACTGAAAGCTTATATTTGGTCTGGTTATTGTCAAGTATAATAGCCTTCTAATTTTTCTCTAATATCTGGTTACATTCTACAGTAGTTCATCAGTACTATTTCGAGTGCATATATAATTCTCTATTGAAGTAAATTTCTTATTTACATATATAAGAGTATTTACTAGCTTTGATCCTGCTAGTATCAATTCTGATATCATTTCCAGGACATGTTTATTCTGGTTTAAGATAATTCTTTGTTTTGATCTCAACACCTCTATCCAAGAAAGAACATTAGTTCCCCCAGATCCTTGACTTTGAACTTCTTATGTAGTGCCTCCTTAGTTTCCTGTATAAGTATTTCACTACTTCTTATAATCCATAAATCATCCACATAAACTAATACCATTTTAATATCACCTTTTTTCTTCTTTGTAAACATTGAGTAGTCATACTTGCTTTGAGAGTAACTTGCATCCATTAATCCTTCTTTTATTTTAGCATTCAATTGCCTTGATTCCTATTTTAACCAATACAATGACTTCTTTAATTTGCAAATTTTGGTCTCCCCCTATCTCTTAAAACCTTGAGAAAGTTCCAGGTATACTTCTTCGTCTAAATCCCCTTATAAAAAACATTATAAACATCTATTTGGAATAAACTCCATGCCTTTGATGCATCCAGTGCAATAATTGACCTCATTATGACCATATTTATCATAGGTGAGAAGGTCTTATGGTAGTCTAGTCCCTTTTTTTTTTGTTATATCCCTTTTCTGCTAGCCTTTCCTTGAATTTTTCTATTTCTCCATTAGATTGATACTTTATTTTGTATACTCATTTTGAACCAACAGAATTTTTTTTTATCAATAACTTCTTTATCAATCAAAATTGTCAATATATACCTAGGTAGAAGGTCACCATCTACCACATATCACCTATCTTGGAGCTACTCTAGCTTTACATTTTTTCCTAACTAGGCTTGCTAAATATACTCAAATACTCAAGATATATTACAGTGGTTCCTCTAGCTATGGGAAATGATTCAACACCCTCAAAGTGCTTTTCCACGTAGTTGTATTCCTCCCTTGAATTTGCATGTGCATTACAATCTCCTTGCATGTTCTTGCCAGGTTGAGTCCACCCTTCCAAAACTTCATCATGTTCCTCTCTTTCCACATAAAATAAAATGTCATAACAAAAGTAAAGCAAGCTATTTCAGCATGTCCAGTCTTTTTCTTCGCTAACTTATAGATCCAGTCCAATTTGTGATCTAGGGCATTATACTTCTATTAAATCCTAGCCATTTTACCAAGATACTCCACAACTGCTGACTACAATTTATTCCAAGAAGAGATGTTCAAATGTCTCTAAAGTTTGATTACAAAAAGTATATTTTGGTGTTACTTGGATCCCAATTTTGTAAAGTCTATCAATTATTGGTAATCTCTTATTCACTACTATCTATAGATTGAACTTGAACTTAGGATGAATGTGTTTATGCAGTGTAATACTCTTACAGACTACTTTTGTATATTGTGCTTTGAAAATTAGATAAGCTTGGCTGAGAGAAAATTTATCACCTTGTACTAGCTTATGCAGTGTGTGCATTAGGACCTCCTGGCTCTACATATGTGGTTGTATCACCTTTCTACTATAAACTATCTTTCTCATCACCTAGTTGCAATTTTGGTATACACATACTGTTTATGTTCCTTTGCTTGACATAGTAGTAGTGCACCCATTTGATCCATAGTGTGTCCTTTTTTTTGAGTTAACCTACAGGTGTTTTAAAATGATTGTCTTGTTCCACAGCTTCAAATCAATAGATCTCAGTCCACCTGTTGAGCCTGGTTGACATATCTTTTCCCATGCTATCAAAGCTTTTTTGATAATTCACCTTGGCCAGTATATAAGAAGGCTCTACAGATACCTTCCAGCATCTTAATTACTCTCTTAAGCAAGATGAATATCAGTACCCAGTAGCTCTACATACCAATAACATATTTCCCTCTTGGTAAGTCAACTATCTACCAAGTGTTAATATCTTCCAAGGCTTGTATTTCTTATTTCATAGTTTTACCCATCCCTTATCTGTGAAAGCTTATTCAAAGTTATATGTTTCAGATTCTTTGAAAAACAGGCTAACATTTTTTTACATTATAATGAGAACCTTTAATATGATATTTGGTTAGGCATAACATGAATACACATGTTCTTTACTTTGGTGGGATAGTCCTCGTGCTATTTTGGAGGTCTTATAGTTATTCTAGATCTTTTATAGAGATGATACACTGATTTCTTTATGTATGAATTCCTCATGTGCTACACCGTGTACATCTTTATTCTCCTTTTAATGTATTTTTTCAACTACTTCTACTTTTTCATTGTTACTCATATCTGCATTGACACTTGTATCTACCTGTACTTCACATGTAGTTGTTTCATGCATCTCATGAGCATATTATTGTTCATGACAATATTATTGTTAATCATATTCATTCATCGCAACATCTATATGGTCTAATGGTATACTCCCCCTATCATAAGATGTTGTAGAATCTAAAGCAGCAAAACGAAATAGGTGTTCTTTAAGATATCATCTTTTCATATAAGAAATTTCTTAGAAGAACAATCAAGTTCATATCTTTTTTGTTGAAAAATAACCCAAAAAATAGTTGGTCTTGCCCTAGCCTCAAACTTGTCTAATTTTAACAAGTTGGTGGCATATCAAAGATTACCAAAAAACTTCAAATGACCTAGTGATGGTTCTTTACAAAACAACATCTCATAAGGTGTGTGACCTTGCAGCACATCAGTAAGCAGACTGTTTAGCAGATAGCTTCCACGTATTCACCCTAATATTTTAGGTGGGATATTAGCTTGAAATTTAAGGGCTTTTACAACATTTCGAATATGTCCATGCTTTATTTCAATAGTACCATCCTGTTATGGGGTATAAACACAAATAATTTGGTGAATAATTCCAGAAGAAAAAATTAGATCATGACATTGTTTACTAAAAATATTTTTGCCATTATCTAAACTGACAACATTCAAGAAAACATTGATTTGAGTCTTTTGAAGAGAAAAGAAATTTCTAACATAGTGATAACATCACTCTTCATTTGCATCAAGAAAACCCATGTATATCTAGTGTAATCATCAACAAAAATGAGAAAGTAATTCTTCCTATCATAAGTAGGAATTTTGTAAGGTCCCCAAACATCATAATGTGTCATCTACAAAGTACTATTACTTTTAGAAATACTAGTGGCAAATACCAACCAACTCCCTTTAGCTAAGGAAAAGACTGAACAATCTTCAGTTATTTAAGTCTTTTGAAGAGAAGGTAAATTTCTAACATAGTGATAACATCACTCTTCATTTGGATCAAGAAAACCCATGTATATCTAGTGTAATCATCAACAAAAATGAGAAAGTAATTCTTCCTATCATAAGTAGGAATTTTGTAAGGTCCCCAAACATCATAATGTGTCATAATCCTTGTGCTTGATCAGACCAAGTTTGTGCATGACTGGTGGAGAAGGGTGACCCGATCTTTGATGCTAATGCTCAATGTCATGTGCTTTTTCAGCCAGCTTTACTAAAAACACTATATTGTTGGTAGTCCAATTATCCTAGACTCTTTTTTTGACAATGCATAGGCTTTCCTTCTCCTTACCAATCCTCCTCACCCCTATCACTATAAATATTCTGAAATATACAAAAATCAGGAAAGAAAGTGGCAGAGCAAGAAAGTCTCATAGTTAGTTTGGAGACTGAAATCAAGTTGTACATGAAGTATGGGGCATATAAAACATTATCAAATCTTGTGTTTTGAAGAAACTCAGCAATTCTTAGGTGAGTGATATTAGACTATTCTTTATTTGGTAAATGAACTTATTTTTTACTAGAACAAGTCAATTTAGTTGTGTTCTCAAACATGCCTAGATTTTATGCAATATGGTGGGTATCTTATGAATCTATAACCCACTCCCTTGCATATCTATTAGCTAGAAAAGAGGTAACAGTGCTTGCCATGTTAACATGTTGAGTAGCCTCATTTTACTTACTATTGAGAATCTTCTTAATCTGTCTACACTAATAATCAGAGAAGCTAGGTCCACTTTTTCCATATAGTTGTGCCAACTGCTTGTATTGAGCATCAGCAAAATTAGGCTTACCATCATTTATAAAGCCTGAATTTCTAATAGCGTCTGTATTTGAATAAGCTTATTTTTCTTCATGCACAAAATTATTTACTATAAAATTCTTCCTCCTATCAAAGTGTGAGTTATATGACTTCTTATCATAGTGTGCATTATAAGAGTTGTAGGGCTTCCTTTAAGAATTTGCAACAAAATTCTTCTTCTTTTGTTCCTCATCATTGATATTTTATTTGATCCTGAGCAGGTCGATTCTTTTACTAGTAACAATTATCTTTAACATGGCCATCTCTACCACAAAATTCACATCTTATAAAAGGCTTTTTTACTTTATATGGTTGACTCTAAACTACATAATCACTTATTCACCATTTCCTCCCTAAGTAGGAAAAGGAAATGATCTTTGGCTTTTATTCTCACTAAGCATAGCATATGCTTAATTTAATGACGGCTCAATAGTTTTAAGTAACAATTTTCTACGCACATATTCATATGATTTACTTAAGCCACTGAAAAATTGCAATAGTTGTTGTCTCTACAGATGTTCAACTTAATCTCTAGATTTTGCACAATCCCATCCAGGGATAGGAAGCAGGTCATCATACTCAGCCCAGAGTTCCCTTAACCTTGTAAATTAAGCTGCAAGAGAATCAGTTCCCTTTGAAATTATTGCAATTTCGCGATGCAACTTGAAATTCAAACTTAATTTACCTTATCAAACCTCTCTTAAGTTCCTCCCATACCAGGTGCGTATTAAAAGAATATATGAATCCACTAAGGAAATTTGGGGAAATTGTATTCATAAGCCAGAGAAAACAATCGCATTACATGTCTTCCAGTCTTCATGAACTTCACTGAACTAACTCTTCTTAGATGTGACATTAATACATCCTAACTTATTTTTAGACTATAACGTAATAATCATGGAATGTTGCCACTGTAATGACCCAAGACTACACCCTAGTTGTCACACGGTGCTTACGACCCCGAAGAACCATAAGCTAACCCATGAATGATATATATTGTGAACACTGAATAATAATGTTGTAATTAATGTAAAAAATGGGATGAAATGCCATAAGGTTCAAAACATCTGGAATACTGATAAATAACAACATCTTATAAACACTAAACACTATCTGAAATCTAGTCTAAAAAGCCTCTAACTAAATCTGTCTTAAAGTGGATTTGATAGGACAATCCTCCAACTAACTCCATCTACTGAACTAATAAATCTACTAAAAATATGAAATAGTATAATATCCTCGAATGATGAGGACTCACTACCAAATCTACTACTGTTGGTTGAAGATGAATCTACTATACGTGACTGGGAACCTGAGCATCCAAACCTATGATATGAAACATCATGGCACAGAAAAGTATGCGCTCGTACATGGGAATGTACTGGTATGCTAGATGAGGTAATGCTGAATGCAAGGGTTCATATGCATGAGGATATAACTGATTGAATGAGAATAACTAAACATGAGAGTACATGGAGAATCTGAGAATACTGTAACTACAGAGAATGGAATCTATACATATACATATATATGTATAAACTATAACTGAGCTCTTTTTATGCTAAGTATTGAATTTTGATAACTGATTAACTGATACAGATTGTCTGTATCGAACAGTCCTGATTCTATAAAACTGAGCTGAGTTCTAAACTGGAGACTAAAACTGAGACTGAAACTGTGGGAGGTAATCATCTAACTGATATGCCAATCTCTAAACTGATTAGGCTCCAACCTGTAACCCCAGCTATAAGGGTGATAATACCATGACACGGATACTAACACTAGAAAACTAGAATATCAAACCTAACTGACGAGTAACAGCTGGGTGGAGCCAAGCCTAATCTGACGGGTGACCCCTGGAAGGTAGTCAAGCCTAGTCTGACAGGTGACTCCTTATCCTGTGCTGGCTATGCAGTTCTAGAGTACAGAGATTTTTACTAATGACTCTGCCTATCTGACGGGGAAGCCATCATCCCTGCTCTCACTCGGTGCTAAATCCTACTCCTAACTTAAAGATACTGAACTGAGTATACCTGACTGGACTACACTGAGACTGAGTTTACTGAGTTTTCCTAAGTTCTGTAATTGATTGAGTTCTACTGAGTCCTGTATTGGATTGAAAGTACTGAGCATGACATAACTGATACTATTCTTTAGCTGACACTGGCTCTAGGTTAACATCTAAATTGTCGAGTATTAAATAACCCCAGGACTCAATAGCATGAAAAGTAAAGCAAAGCATCATCTTGCATAACAAAACAATGTTCACTTAGTCGTAATTCATTCATAGAGACGTTTCATCAAACACTTGTAATGCATTAACTTGTACATGGATGGGATCACATTATAACATGTCATGCCTTCACTAGTCAATTCACATAAGCACTTTATCAAACACTTGTAGGGCATAAGCTTGTACATGATTAAGATCTCATAATAACATCTCATGATTCCTCTATCTACTTCACATAGGCATTTTAGCAAATACATGAGGAGTATGAGTATTTCACATGATAATGGTCATCACATAAACATCATGAATATAATACTTAATTGCAAATTAAAGGGTTTAGCATGTAATTCATATAATTCCCTCTAAACACTATTCTATTTTTTATGAATCTTATCATAATCATCGATTGAAAACCAAATCAACTTCGTAGATATATTAATCACTTTATAAATTTAAGGTTCTATCAAGATAATCACATATTTGTTATACATGTTATTTAATTTAATGAAACTTGCATTTAAATCATGGATTGGAACCCAACTAATATTAAAAACATGAATTCAATCTAATTCAAACATGGAAATCATAATTACATCATCTTTGTACTTTGAAAAAGGATTCTTGGACTTTATGGGTGAAAGGGACCCACGAATCAATATCTAACATACCTGAGAAGAAGAGTTCTTGAAGGTTATTGGAAAGATTCTTGAGCTTAACCTTGATTTCTTGAACTAGGATTTTGCTCTTTGAGAGAGAATGGCTTGCTTCTTGAAAAAATAGTTAATTAATGAGCAATTTGTGCTCTTTTAGGGTTTGATTCTGTGTTTAGGCTGACTAGATAAGGGAAAAAGACCTTATTACCCTCTAAATTAAAACTCAGAACTGACTGAAAATCTCAATTTTGTACATTGGCGCGATGCGGTGCCATCGTGTCATGTCACTAGAAACTAATGATAGGGAACTGGACTGATGGCGTACCACGGCTCCATCGCGGTGCCTCACTAATTGTTAATTTTCTCTTTGGTGCAACGCGCCATGATCGCGGAGTCACACTGGAAAGAGATAAATGGGAAAAAGGCTAGCGGCAAAATATGGTGGTATCGCGTTGTCTTATTGGAAAATGACAAATGCTATTTGGACTATCTCCGTGACGCGCTGGAGTACCAGGTGGTACACTTTCTTACTAAAATAGCTCCAACTCTTTGACTAGGTATCAGATTTGCACGAATTTGGTATCGATTGAAATCTTATTCAATTTCCCATGCAATGAAAAGTTAAAATCTTAAAAATTTCACATGTATAAAAGTTTATTCATCTTTAAAGAAAGTCTTCAACATTCTAGGGACTAATATTAAGCTAACAAAAAGCATGGGGTGTTACAATATCTCCCACTTAGGTACATTCGTCCTCGAATGAGACTGGTTAACCTGAGAAGAACTGCTAGATTATGTTTACAAATTGAATATGCACAACTGAAGCATGAGCACATGACTGAAACTACTGATACACTAAGTTTACATACTGACCATGTGTATTTGATGCATGAAGTACATGGCTAAATGGATTTATGAATGCATGACTGAACATGTTACAGTAAGAAATTCCAAGTTTATAATCATATCTTGGACATGAAACTAGGTAAAGGAAAGGAATACTATTATCCTAGGCTGAGAATACTGATAGACCTGAGATCATTTATTGAACATGAATGAATAGTATATGAGAATAGGATTGAGTCTGAATCATGATACATGAACTGAATACATAAAATTGATTGATTTTTTTGATACGCGTTATGACATGGGGATGGTCATACGGCTGAGATTAGAATGAAAGAGTCAACTTATGAGTATCTATTACTCTAACTGCATTCATAACGTGAAGAGAAAATGGAAGGTTTAGGACAAAAAAGCTCAGGGGTTATAGTGCATCTCCCACTTAGGACACTATATCCCTCAAAGAATGTTTGACTTGATTGAGATACTGAGGAAAAGCATGAGATGATGCACGGGGCACCTATGAACTAAATCGTAATTGAATATCTGGGATCTGAAATTAAGACATAATACATAAACTAGGCTAAACTCGTTACTATTAGGATGCTCTATCTTGGAATGATTATATTCCTAAAACTTGATAGTACAACTAGATGGAAAGATGGGAAACTATACAAACTTGTCCACCTGACTGCTAATATGTAGTACTAGCTTTACAAACTAACTTGTGCTAAAAACTTATACTTGACTGGAGCATTTCCCGACACTATTTCTATAGATTTCTACCGACTTTAGGGAGCAAGAAAATCTTTCCATGGTCTGAATAAGACATCTGATCAAGAAATCATAACCTGGCTCTAATTTTGTGACATGGAGTAAGGCCTTCAAACACCTTCTAAGATAGAGTTGCTAAGCATTGTGCACTGCAGCTACAAATTTTCAATCTTAGATATATTTTTTGAATACTTTCTCAACTATACTCTCCACCTTAGCACAACACTTCACCTGAAACTACTGAAAATATTTACACGAACGCTGAGCACGAATACATAAACATACTAGCTTATCTGATTAACTAAATGACTGATAGTTGAATACTGGTCACGTAAGATTGAACTGTTCTTAGCCTAAATAACTGTATTAAAATTGTAGAGTACTATGCATATGAGGTAAGGACTGACTGAGGAATGTAAGGTAACTGAACATGAATTCGTAGAAATGGTTCTTATTTGAGAATGCAAGACTGAGTGCATAACTTGATTCTGAAATGGTATGTAAGCTAAAGTATTGAAATACTGATAACTGAATAACTAGTAACTGTACGCTAGGGTCAAGCAAACCTGAAACTTAAGTAAGCTACTGAGTTGACTATTGAACTTAGACTGTGACTGTGATTCATGCTGGAACTAAATGTTGGGATATGATAAAACATGGATACTGTATGAATACTGGGTCTGAAACTATGTGAGGGAGACTGATATAACTTGAGGATCTAAATATACAACCACACTCTGCCTTTTTTTATCTTCTCCTCTCCCTTCAACAACTAAATACAACCTCCTACTAGCCATTCACTTACACACCAACATGACATTCAAGCCTATCTTCATGACTACAGCCTCGAGTAAAACAAGTGTGCACTAATCTTTCTTAACATGAAACATTTACCCTACTCTTTCCCTATTAAGAAATCACTCATCACTGCATCATCTGATAAGGGGAGTTCACTGAAAGGCTAAAACATAAGGACCTGAAGCATAACTGGACACCACACCAAACTTGATACTTAACTGAGGCCTGATAAATAGAATATCAATATCATTGATTTATTAAGAGGTCTAACTGAGGGTATACATAACATAATCTGAATTTAGCTGATTATTAGGAGAGTAGCATGAATACTGGAATTGAACATACTATAAAGCATAAGTATATGATTCATGAGCTGCATGACCTAAGTTTGGAGTTTCTGTATTCACGAAACATGATTCGTAAAACTAAGTGATCTGGAACTCCTTCTACTAGGAGTTGTAAGCATACATAATTTTCATTAATGTGCACGAATATGAACTATGTTCACAGAGCTGACATGTAAGGAATGAGTAGATATCATGATAGCTAAAGTGCAAAACTTTGCACTGAGGTAAGGACAGGTTGGGCATCAACCTCTCCCACTACTTCTCTACACATACTGAAATTACTACTAAAATCTGAAAGTCTTACTTGGCTACTTGTTCTGCCATCTCCCCCTTAGCTTAAAGCCATTATTTTGAGTCTGTAAACTCTTTAATAAACTCTAAATCAAACTTAAACCACTTTACTCTAGAGTCTGAGATACAACAATACTCATAAACACTGAACTCATCCTGAAGGGCTATACCTAATAATATAAGGTTCGCTGCTAGTACTTCCTTCTGACATAAAATTCTTAGTTTTCTATTGCCCCAACAATCATCATATAGCAACCTCAACACTGACTAGCGTAGAATTCTCAACTCTTTTTTCTACTAGCTCAATCTTAAAAGATTCAAACTTAAATCATCTAAAACTGAGGTACTACCCCTTTATCCAAGGACCGATTCATCAAGAAACTAGAAATGGAAAGACTTGCTGAAATTAACTGAATGGATTTTCTGGAATACTTTAAACGAATAATTTTTGTATACTCGTCTGGCTAGAATAGATTTTTCCCACTGAGGTAAGCACTAAGAAAGGTTCTTTTAATATTTCTAGTTTAACTTTAAATTTGACTGATAGGTAAGGAGTTACAAGAATTAGAGAAGCTCCTGGATCTAATGCGGCATAAATATGTAAATTAAAGATTTGTAACGTACCATTGACCACGTCAGGAGAAATTTTCTGATCTTGTCTGGACTAAAGGGCATAAATCCTATTTCAGTGTTTCCCATTGGTGGCACTGAAAGTGGCACCCAGCTGGTTCGGACGACCAGACTGGGTTGCAGGACGGTTGTACTGACCTTGTTAGCGTAAATATTTCCCCTCTAAGTCATTACTCTACACTCCCGTATCATGTGGCCTGGCTTACCACATCCGAAACATTTATCACTGCCAGCTTTATACATATCTAGGTGAATTTTATCACATTCTTCGCAAAACGGACGGGAACGAACACCCTTTACACTACCTTGTGACTTAGAGCCTAGTTCTCTATCTCGAATATCATTTCTAAACTTTGGCACTGGATCACTAGCTATAGAAGGATTTAGGGCTAAGAATTTTTGATGAAACTAGAAGTGGTTACCACCCTCTGACCTTGGCATAAAGCCACTTGTTATGACTCTCTTATTTTCTCTATCATCCCTCCTACACTTTTTTCTCTTGCTCTGGTGAGTATAAACCCCAAGACTAGATAGTACAATAGCTTGTAGGTTGTTCTGGGAAACTACTGAATAGGCTAAAGTAGTGAAAGTAGCTCTAAATTCTGCATAAGAGACATACTCGTCCAGGGGATCTGCCTGAATGTGCAAAGGTGCTGACTAATTTTCATTAGTTTCTTTCATTAGTTCTTTCATTAGCTTCTCTGGAAGGCATATTCTGGAATCATTAATTAGAAATGAATTAGACTAAGAGTTTAACTTGATCTCATGCTCACTCACATGACATAAATACTAAAAAAAGGGAAACTTTTCCTAAAACATCTCATAGCCTCCTGTCCATAAGTGTGGCACGCTACACACCTATGAACAAGACTCTACTAGATGCAACTTTTAGACTCCCTAGGACTCTGTTGAACCTGGATTTGATACCAAGTTTGTAATGACCTGAGACTATCCCTAGTCATCATATGGTGCTTATGACCTCAAAGGACCACAAGCTAACACATGAATAATATCTGCTGTGAGTACTGAATAATAATACTATAATTAGTATGGAAAATGGGCTAAAATTCCATAAGGTTCAAAACATCTAAAAAGTTTATAAATAACAACATCCGATAAAAACTGAACACTGTCTGAAATCTAGTCTGAAAGTCTCTAACTGAATCTGTTTAAAAGTGGAGTTGATGGGACAATACCCCAGCTAATTCCATCTACTGAACTAATACTTTTACTAAAAATATTAAATAGTATAATATCCTCGAATGATGAGGACTCACTGCTAAATCTACTGCAGCTGGCTGAACTTGAATCTACTATGTGTGATCGGGAACCTGAGAGCCCAAACCTATGATATGGAACATCATAACACAGAAATGTATGCGTCAGTATGTAGAAATGTACGGGTATGTTAGATGAGGTAAGGATGAATGCAAGGGTCCATATACATGAAGATATAACTGACTAAATAATAATAACTGAACATGAGAGTACGTGGAGAATATGGTAATACTGTAAATACTGAGAATGCAATCTATGCATATACTATATATATATATATATATATATAATCTGTAATTGAGATCTTCTTACACTAAGTATTGAATTCTGATAAGTGATTAACTGAAACTGATTGACTTTATCTAACAGTCCTGATTCTGTAAAACTAAGCTGAGTTCTCAACTAGAGACTAGAATTGAGACTAAGACTGTGGGAGATAATCATCTAACCAACATGGCTCTCTCTGAACTAATTGAGGTCCAACCTATAACCCTTTCTGTAAGGGTGCTAATACCGTTCCACGGGTACTAACACTAGAAAACTAGGATGCCAAGCCTAACTGATAGGTGACACCTGGGAGAAGCCAAGCCTAATTTCATGGGTGATCCCTGGGAGGTAGTCAATCCTAGTCTAACGGGTGACTTCTTATCCTACACTGGCTACGCAGTTCTAGAGTACAAGGATTACTACTAATGACTCTGCCTATCTAACGGGGAAGCCCTCACCCTTCTCTCACTCAGTGCTAAATCCTACTCCTAACTGAAAGACACTGAACTAAGTATACATGACTGGACTGGACTGAGACTGATTTACTGAGTTCTTCTAAGTTCTGTAATTGACTGAGTTCTATAATGGACTGAGAGTATTGATTGTGACATGAATGATACTATTTTTTAACTGATACTGGCTCTAGGTAAACAGCTAAATTATCGGGTATTAAATACCGCCAGGACTCGATAGCATGAAAATTAAAGTAAAGCATCATCTTGAATAAAATAACAATGTTCACTTGGTCATAATTCATTCATAGAGATATTTCATCAAACACTTGTAATAGATTAACTTGTACATGGATGGGATCATATAATAACATGTCATGCCTTCACTAGTCAATTCACATAAGCATTTTATCAAACACTTGTAGGGCATAAGATTGTACATGATTAAGATCTCATAATAACATCTCATGATTCATGTATCTACTTCACACAAGAATTTTAGCAAATACTTGGGGATCATGAGTAATTTACATGATAATGGTCATGACATAAACATCATGAATATAATACTTAATTGCAAATTCAAGGGTTTAGCATGTAATTCATATAATTCCCCCTAAACACTATTTTATTTTTGTTGAATCTTATCATAATCATGGATTGAAAACCAAATCAACATCATAGATACATTAATCAACTTATAAATTTAAGGGTCTGTCAATATAATCACATATTTGTTATATATGCTACTTAATTTTATGAAACTTGCATTTAAATCATGGATTATAACCCGACTAATATTATAAACATGAATTAAATCTAATTCAAACATGGAAATCAAAAATACATCATCTTTGTACTTTGAAAAAGGATTCTTGGACTTTATGGGTGAAAGGGACCCATGAATCAACATCTAACATACCTGAGAAGAAGAGTTCTTAAAGGTTCTTTGAGAGATTCTTGAGCTTGACCTTGATTTCTTGAACTAGGGTTTTGCCCTTTGAGAGTGAATGGCTTGATTCTGGAGAAAATAGTGAATTAATGAGCAATTTTTACTCTTTTAGGGTTTGATTGTATGTTTAGGCTGACTAGGGTGAGGTAAAAAGACCTTAGTGCCCTCAAAATAAAAACTCGAACCTGACTGAAAATTTCAATTTTGTACACTACTGTGATGTAGTGCTATCGCGCTGTATCACTGGAAACTGACGATTGGAAACTGGGCTGATGGTGTGATGCAGCGCCATTATGGTGCCTCAGTGGTTGTGAATTTTCCCTTTTGTGCGATGCACCATGATCGTGGAGTCATATTCAAAAGTGACAGTTAGCAAAAAAGATAGTAGCGCGATGTGTTAGTATCGCGTTGTCTCACTGAAAAATGATAAATGTCATTTGTACTGCCTCCGCGATGCGCTAGAGTATCAGGTGGTACACTGTCTCACTAAAATAGCTCTAACTCTTTACTCGGGTGTCAAATTTGGGAGAATTTGGTATCAATAGAAAGCTTATTCATTTTCCCACGTAATGAGAAGTCAAAATCTTGAAAATTTCACATGTATAAAAGTGTATTCATATTTAAAGCAAGTCTTCAACATTCTAGGGACAAATTTTAAGCTAAGAAAAAGCACGGGTTATTACAGCCACATACTATAATTTTTTGAACCGGTCAATTTCATTAGAATCAACACCGATCCTGGTTTATAAAAAGGATGAACGAACATAGGATGTATGTTCATGATTTTTTCAGCAGTTGCAGCCACTTAAGGTTGTTGATCAGGAACTGGTTGTAAGTTCGAAATTCAAGCAATTAGTGATTGCAATCGAAGACAACAATTCCAAATTGAAGACAACAATACAATTGATCGTATGATCCCAGTCACTAATATTTTGATACCATATTAGTTTTCATGTCTAAGCTTGCAAGATCAAGCTATAACAATGGAGGAAAGTAGTTAGGTTTTGGGAGAATACAAAGAAAAATATATTTTCATTTAATTCTATCAAAAATATTATGTGTATGATCACTGGTACTTATAGACTATTTCTAGCTTGCACAACTATTTCTAGAACATTCCTTTTGGTTAGTTACTAATCTAACTAACTAATCATTACTTAGGCTAACTACTTTGACAGCTCATCAACTAACTTCTTCTCAATACTCCAATAATTTTTCTCTAAATTTCAATTTTGTAACTTGACTTCATAAACACCAAAAATGTATTCTAAAGAAAAACCTTACAACAAGAAGAAAATACTTCAAAACAAAATCACATAAAAGGGCCTGCCAAGGAGCTTCTTTCTCCAAAGGCTAATCAAACTCCCCAAATATCTGGAGTTAAAATTCACAACAATATCCATATCAACTATGGGAAAACACAACCATAAACTTACATTGAAGCTTGATAATCAATATGAAGAATTCAAGAACCCTAAATGGAAAAAGGGGATATCAAGAAGAACTCAAAGAGAGAGATTTATGTATCTTTTATGTTGTTGAAAAATTTAAAATGCAAGAGCTGACTATAGAGAGAGAGAGAGAGACGGGGGGAGGGGTAATTCCATACGAGTCTCGGGCCTTGACCCTTGACCCAGTCCACTTTTTCATTTAAATATAATTCAAGACAAAGGAATTTAAGGTAGGCAATTCACTAACTTCATATCTTTTATGTTTTGGCATGGTATTTTCTTAAGTAGGTGACCTACTTTCCATGTCTTTCAGATTTTATCCCTATTATTAAATATAGGATACATATGAAAGTAGATTAATCAAGTAGGACGTCAAATCAAATAACTTAACCGCATAAAAAAAATCTAAACACATAACACATTTATTCTAGTAAAGCACGTATCTCTAGCAAAAACATAATTTTCTTATTTCCAACTTCATTTGTCTTTTCCGTTCTCATTCTCTCAAGCTATATTTTCCACTTTTATATAGTCAAATACTAAAATTTTGACTCAAGTTCACCCTCACCTTTACATGTCCTAATAAATTTATCGATGTTATCTTAGTTTTAGATGTGTTGAAAGATAGGAATATCACATCACACCATAAAAAAAATATTTTATAGTATCACTATTGAGTGTTGGCAAACCAAACATCAATTTCATATGCTAAAATTTTTGCCTCGACCATTTAAGCTTATGAAGCATATGTCAAAAGTTCTTTTGCACAAGTAATAAGTAAACTTTAAAAAAATTTTGTAACTCTAAATACAAATTTTTGAAACTTCAATGTAAGTGCCTATACCATCCAAAAAAAATTAATTTAGTTCTTGATGTAAATGAGAATCCCAAAATCAACTATATGTGTACTTTTATCATATCAAATGATCATATTTATTAAAGGACGAACACATCGCTAGGTTCCTCAACTTGGCACTAACTTTCACTTTGTCACTCAAAGTGGACGTTGATTATTTTAAGCACTTAACCCAGCAATCAATTTTGTCATTTTTGAACCTTTCTACATCAGCTCCATGTTAGAATTTATAGAGAAACACACCACAAGTTCACATAAACCAAGAACACCTAGCAGAACATGTGAGAGAAAAGGTTCATACCTTTAGCCGCCATTATAACATATAACCGAAGACAAACTAGGCTAAGTCTTCCTCTTCTTTTCCTATGATGGATGGCAGTTTATGGGAATAAGACTAATATTAAATGAAGGAGAGGGGACCTAGCCTTTATATTTATTGGCTTAAAATCCTTAACCTAATGCACCCCCCATTATAGGCTCACAAGTCTACTACAGGCCTACACTATTACCAAACCACATCAATTATATTAAATGGATACAAGCCCATATGGAATCCGCATGAATACACGGCTTGTGTCTAGTGCACCAGCTAATAACATCAGCCCGTTTTACTTTAACATAATAAAAATTTAATGTTAAGTCCACATAAATAAATAATTCTAACATTCTCCCACTTGGGCAACGTTAAATTTTAAAGAAAAGTTTTGGAAAACTTATATTTTATGAAAATGACTCTTGAGCTGAATAGACAGTGTCCATAAACATTTAGTGATGGAACACCATCTCTAACACAATTCAGTTAAGCAAAACATCACTGCTGAACTGCAGCAATACTTGTATCAACCAACGACACAAGACCAGTCCATAATTACTAACACTGAAGCTTTATAGACATAAATCAAATGATGTGGTAGTGCTACAAGAAATAGCAAACATGGACTCCAAATCGAGGCTATTTCATTGTTAGTCCTTCAAACAATTTTTATATCAATATGTACGCCTAAAATGAACATGTATACCATAGAAAAATTACCATAATTTTCTGTTACAACATATATGAGCACTAAAACAACATGTGCTCCACCAAAAAAATCCTGATTTTAAAGGTTCAACATGTGCAACATATTACAGGGAGCAACAACCATAAAAAAACACAAAGTATAATGATATACCATATATGTCTCCAAAAGAAAGATCTAATAAAACAACAATATATTCTATCAATATGATACATAGCCAACACGTAAGGCAAAATGCCTTAATATAATAAAACAATTTTAAAATGTGAAAGATGAACTTACTCCGACTAATCTTGATTTAGATGCAATGATCAATATTGTTCTCCATAAACCCCATATAAGTTATAATTTCCTCAAAATTTAAGTACCACTATCGAGAAGCTTGCTTTAATCCATAGATAGATTTCTTCAACTTACCCACAAGATGCTCACTGCCTTTACCAATAAAACCTTGCGGTTGTTGCATGTAAACCTCTTCATTAAGATCATTATTCAAAAATGTTATGTTTATATCCATATTATGTTGCTCAAGATCAAAATGGGCTACCAATGCCATAATGATCCTAAAAAATCCTTAGATGTCATAATCTTGTAGATATTTGGCAAAGGGTCCCATTTGTTGCCTAGTCTCAGTGTATCTACCATAGTACTCACTCTCATGATAAGACCTCACTATCTTAATGACCATTCACAGTTGTTTCTCTACTTCAGCTTTAAACACTTTGACCATTTTAAGAGAATCTGGTTTTCCTTTAATAAGAAAAACATAACCATACTGAGAAAAGTTATCAATAAAGGTGATAAAATAACTTGAATCACATATTGTAGTTGAATACAAACCACATGTGTGAATCATTTTCCAAAATCATTTTCCATCTAATGCAATCAATACATGTTCCTATGTCCCCAAAATTAGGAGAAGGTAAAAAATTGGACTTAACCAATCTATCAATTCTATATTTAGTGATATGACCTAAACTCCTATGCCATAACATGCCCGATTTTTCATATAAAATTGGTTGTTTAGACCCAAAAATTTTAGAATTAAAAGAGTTGTATTCAAAATTAAAAGTCAAGGAAATTTTAAACAGACCGTCATATAGGATTCCATGACCAAAAACTCGGGAGTTCAAAAGTAAATTAATTTTTTATTAAGAGAATTAAAATCATAACCAAATTTGTTTGGAGATGGAATAGAAATCAAATTCCATCTAAAAGACGGTACATAAAGAGTGTTTTCAAGAACATGCTTATAGCCAGTTTCTATGTCTAAAACTACAGTTCCTATGAACACTACTTTAACTTAGACATCTATGGCGACTCTAATTCTTAACTCCGTTTCTTTGGCTTCTTATTGTTTTTGAACCCCTACTAGGAAATGACAACATGAGTTTTAGCTCCACTATCAAACCACCAAGAATTAATGGGGACATCAACAAAGTGTGACTCAAAACAAACAAGAGCTATATGATTCCCTTCTCTTGACTCCTTTTTTATCCAAGAATGAAATTTGGTGCAATTTGTCTGCTTATGACAAGGTTTCTTACAAAAGAAGCGATTATTATTTTTCTTAAAAACTATGTTATTGGTCCCAGGATAATCAGTCTGATCTTTACCATGGCTTTTGTGTCCTAGCCCTTCTTAAAAATATGATTATTAGATATTTCAAATTTACTATATCCCTTGCTAGAAGCTTTCTTTGGAATCATGAAAAGCTAACATGGCAACTCACCCTTCTTCCTTTTAATTTTTCCCTCTTCAACAGCACATTTGGAGATGAGATTATTGATTTGACCAAGATTCATCTTAAGTATTATAGGCAGTTTTTTTTTGGCTAAACTCAGTGGGAAAGGAGTTAAAGTAGAGTGAACAATGTAAGTATCATGAAGAGTTAGTTCAAGAGTTTTCAGTTTGGACTGAATGTGGACAATCTTTAGTATATAATCTCTAACACCCTCAGTAAAGTCATACCTCATCCCTACAAGCCACATATGAGGTGCTAAGAAATCGAGCTCCTAAAGGCAAGGATGCATAGCCTATTAGATCTCCCCCACTTGGCATAAAATTCTTTTTTAGCAGCTATACTAGAATCAGTGAGAGTTGGAGGCTCATCCTCACGTAACGCTTGATCTATGTCAACCATGCCCAGAGAAAATTCAAGATATTCTATCCATCGCTTAAAGTTAGAGCCCGATAGAACCACAACTTTAACATTGTTATTATTCAAATAAATGGTAACTTTTCACAACATAACATGAATGAATTTATCAAAATAGCAAGGCATAAGAATAATAATCTTATAACAACGATGAGTCCCGCAGCATCAACAAGTAGCCCCTTTTTGGGCAAGGTAAGAAAATATTTTCAACATTAGAAATGGTTTAAACAAGTCTCATAAAGAAAACCAAATAGGTCACTTTGGTGTACACTCTTTACCCCAATTTACAAAACAAATTCAATTTGAAGGATTCAACATGTCATTACTTAATTTTCTCATGTGACACAGTAAGTTACCACACAATTAAAAATATTATAAATCTAATTTAATTACAATTCATATGAAACCAAATTCAAATAGAATAAATAAATAAATAACAATTCGACATCTTTTATAAACAATAGCTTATATTTTTTTAAATTTCATAAAATAAATAATTTTTTATATTATTTAATCTAAGCATGTGGAACTAACTAAATGAATGAATTTTTAATAACATAGTTGTCAGAACACATTCCTAAGAAGGCTTTAATTTAGCCAACTTTACTTCAACCAATATCAAAAAAATAAATAAAATTAATACTCTGTAAAAAAGAAATGCAACGGAAAAAAACACTTGGATATGGCACATTTTTCATAAAATCTTTCTCAAGATCATTTTATTTTGGGGCATATCATAACAGGGTATCGTTATACCCAGACTTGAAAATCCTTTAGTTTACACCACATCATATCTATTGCTCTTCTTATTTTCAAAGCATGTTAATCACTACCCCAAAATATTTAAACATCACTTAAGGGAGTTTTTGTTTCGAACACATAAAAACTTATGCAAACTATTGCCTTTTTAATACTTTATCATACGGTGGTCATCCTTTCATCGATTACATGTAACTTCTTCATTAGGAAATATGAACATTTGTAAATAAAGGAAGAACCCCTCTCATTCATTTATAAAACAATAACAATCCATAATGATAACAAAGAATTTACTCTCAAGCTTGTAATTCATGCGTTTGAGCAACCCACAATAGATTAAACTAATGGATTTCATAACAAGAGAGAGAATTTCGTAAATCACACTTTCATATAACTATTTCAAACTCATAACATCCATACATATGAACATAATTCAAGTTTAGGATCCCCCCCCCCAATAGTTTAAACAAGATTTCATCACAAATTGGGGTTCCCAATACATGCTCTCAAAATAATCTCAAATCTCATAATACGTGCATAAATATATTCTTTAATACTTGTAAAAACTTTAAAACTTGCGCCCATGAAATTTAGGATAGTCCCACATACTCAAAAATGATTTAAACTAAATTTTCTATCGGCCCACAATTTATAAAAACCAAATCCAATTAATTTGGTTTCATCCACTTGTCCAAATCCAATTGATATGGCCATCAGCTATCTCTTAATCATATGTACACCTTTTTTTAATATGGAATAAAGTAGTGTGTAGCAATCAGAATGAAGTCAGCAGCCAAAAGGAAAAGGGAAATTATTTCAAATTTAAGTTTAATACGGAGTGCATCACGATCATTATTTCCAATTATTTTTCTCATGAACCGAGCGATAGGGTTCAAGATTTATGGGCTCATAGGTCTACTACTGGCCTACACTCTTGCTAGACCACACTAATAACATGAAATGGATATAGGCCCATATGGAATCCTCATGAATACACAACCTGTATTTTTTCCACCAACTAATAATATCAGCCCATTTTACTATAACGTAATAAAAAGTTAATGTTAAGTTCACATAAAATAAATAGTTCTAACACTCTGGCCTACGGGTTGCAATCGCTTCCAACATGGATTAAATGGTCAATTAACTTGTGCCATCTTATTTAAATCATAACATAATTATATATATCCATAAATTTTTTCAAAAAATAACACCAAAACACATGACAAGGTGTCCAATCAATTAATTACGTGTGGTTTTTTATCAAATAATTACGAAAAAAAATGCTTAACCTATTCCACCATAAAACTTTTCCCACCTAACCACTGTCTTCTTCAAGCTTAAACTACATTTGGAGGTTGTAAAGATCGAACTCCATTAATGAAAATTGAATATTTTACTCTTCGTGTTTGTCTTTTCCGAGCTTAAACTCCATTAATAAAGGTTGAAAATCTTGAACTCCATTAATGGAGGTTGAATATTTTACTCTTCATGTTTGAATTAGGAACTCAATTTTATTAGTTTTTTTTTTAATTTTCTCTTGATGTAATTGTTACCTACCAAAGTGGAGCCCACCTTTCCTTTCCTCTTCACTGTTCATTTGGTTTAATAGTTTAGTTTTAGGTTATGATGGTAGAAGCACCGTTAAAGGAATAAATATCTTTAGTTTAGATTTAGTTTTAGATTTTCTTCACTCTTTAGGTTATATTGTTAAAAGTGATGTAGAAAAAATATTTAAATAAATTATTTTCTAAGAGATTGAGGGAGTTTTGGAGTACCGTTAAATGAGTTTGAGCTTGAAAAAATGGTGAAAGATAGTAGGATGAAAAAATGGGGAACAAGAAGATAAAATAAAATTAAAAATTGGCTAAATAAGGTTGTCACGCGCTAATAGGTGAGTATAGAACACTCATATTTCCATGTCAGTGAAAGGTGCTAAAGTGACAGAATTTATGGCTAATTTAGGTGCTTAAAATGAATATTGTCTACTTAAAGTGTCAAAGTAAAAGATCGTACCAAGTTGAGGTGTTTGTCGATATGTTTGGCCTTTATTAAAGATACATTGGCATATACAGGAAATTATATGGTATAGTTTTTATAGTGGATGTCTTTGTTTTTTTCTCTTTCATAAGAAAAGTCTTTAAAGACCAGATTTCCTTCCTTTTTATATATAGTACAAGAACATTTTTGCCCCACCATAGATAATAATATTTTTACACTTTTCATGCTCATTTGTCTCTCAATCTCCACTTTATTTCTTCTTCTTTTTCTCTCTTTTTTGTTCTTCCTTGATTTTTATTGTTTTTTCTCTCTTTTTTTGTTGCTTTAATTCAGCTGTCTCAACCTTTATTTTTATTTTTATTTTTTCTCTTTTTTTCTTTTTTCACAAACATTATCTCTTTCTTCATTTCTTTTTTTGTTTCATTTGTCTCAACCTTTATTTTTCTTTTCTTTTTTATTTTTATCATTTCTCATTTTTTTCCTTAACTTTAATTTTATTTTTTGCTTCTCATTTTTGTTTCTCTCAATTTTTTTTCTTTCTTTTTGTTCTTTATTCTTCTCTGTTTTCTTAACCTTTATCTTTTTGTTCTCTTTTTTTTCTTTTTTTCTCAATTCTTTTTTATTTTCTTTAATTTTTTTCTTCTCTTTTTATTTTTTCACAACTTTTATTACATTTTTCTAATAAATAGAATGTTGGATAATCCTCAAAGGGATCTTCTTTTCTTTGACATCAAAGAAAATTTAGGGGCACAACACGCTGTTTGTAAGTCCTTTTGGGATAAGTCTTACCTCTAAGGCAAGATTTATAGAGCCATCTCATCAAGACATAATACGGTAGTGTCAATACTAGCCCATTGACGTAATTTATTTTTTTAAAGGTTCTTGGGCTAAGTCTTATCCAAGATACGAGACTAATAGAGTATCTAGTAAATCAAGACATAATGTGGTAGTGTCAACTCTTGCATATCGGGTGTAATTTATGGGCTAAGTCTTGCCTCTAAGGTAAGAGTAATAGAATATTTAATAAATCAAGATACGATATGGTGGTGTCAACTATTGCCCATGGGGTTTAACTTATTGTTTGAAAGTTTTTTGACTAAGTCGTTCCTCTAAGGCAAGAGTTGGAGAACATTGCAAAAATCAAGACATAATGTGGTAGTGTCAACTCTTATCCATGAGGCATAATTTGTTGTTTGAAAGTCCTTGATTTATAAAATATCTCATAAATCAAGACACAATGTGGTAGTGTCAACTCTTGCCCATAGGGCATAACTTGTTTCTAAAAAGTCCTTGGGCTAAGTCTTGCCTCTAAAGTAAGAGTTATAGAGCATCTCATAAATCAAATCTATTCTGATAGTGTCAGCTCATACCCATGAGGCGTAACTTATTGTTTAAAATTCATTGAGTTAAATCTTGCCTCTAAGACAAGAGTTATAGAACATGTCATAAATCAAAACACAATGTGGTAGTATCAACTCTTGCCCATGGAGCGTAGCTTATTTCTTGAAAGCCCTTAGACTAAGTTTTCCCTATAAGGAAAGAGTTATGGAGCATCTCATAAATCAATACATTATGTGATAGTGTCAATTTTTGCCTATGGAGCATAACTTGTTGTTTAATTGTCATTAGGTTAAGTCTTGCCTCTAACACAAGAGTTATAAGCATTTAATAAGTAAAAGTTACAATGTGGTAGTGTCGACTCTTGCCTAATGTACATAACTTGTTATTTAAAATTTTCTGGGATAAATCGTGCCTCTAAGGCAAGAGTTGTAGAATATCTCATAAATCAAGTCATAATATGGTACTGTCAACTCTTGCTCGTGGTGCATAACTTGTTGTTTGAAAGTCCTTTGGCTAAGTTTTTCCTCTAAGGTAAGAGTTATAGAATATCTCATAAATTAAAACATAATGTGATAGTGTCAACTCTTTCCCATGGAACATATTTGTTGTTTGAAAGTCCTATGTCTTGCCTCTAAGGCAAGATTCATAGAGCATATCATAAATTAAGATATGATGTGGTAGTTTTCAGTCTTGCCCATGGAACATAACATGATGTTTGAAAGGAATCAAAGAAAAGAAAAATAATAAAAGTTGTGAAAAAGAAAAAATAAAGAAAAATATTAACAATAAAAAATAAAAATCAAAGAAAATAAAAAAAGAGAAAAAAATATAAAAGTTGAGTGAAGAAAAGGAAAAAAATAAAGGTTGATAAAAAAAAAAAGACAACACAAAAAGTAAAGGTTGAAAATTTTTTAAAAAAAATAGAAAAGAAAAAAAAATCAAGGAAACATAAAAAAGAGAATTTTTTTTAAAATAGAAGTTGAGAGTAGAAGGGAAAAAAGTAAGGGTTGTAAGAAAAAAAAAAGAGAAAAGAAAAAATCAACTTTAAATAAAAAAGACAAAAAGAATTTAAAAAAATAAAAGCTGACAGGAGAAAAGAAAAAAAAGTAAGGGTTAAGAAAAACTATAAAAAAATAAAAATTAAAGTAGAATAAAAAAGAAAAAAAATAGAAATTGATGGACAAAGAATTATGGAGTTGTTTAAAAATATTTGAG
Source organism: Capsicum annuum (assembly GCF_002878395.1). Lineage (NCBI taxonomy): Eukaryota > Viridiplantae > Streptophyta > Magnoliopsida > Solanales > Solanaceae > Capsicum > Capsicum annuum. The sequence continues at coordinate 102,718,027 of NC_061116.1, read as the reverse complement.
ATATAAAGGAATAAATAAGTATTTGTGTTTTACATAAAAACAAATTCAAGTTTAGTAACACTTTTACTATGGGAAAAAAAACAAAGTTATCGATAGTCATTTATGTAGTTTGGGCAATTTTGTTAAAAGTGATTAAAGAGTTTTAAAAATGAAGTTTAAATAATTGAGTGTGGGTGACAATTATTTTATTATGGATTATGAAAGTTGTGGAAGTTTTAGAATAGCCAACAAGTTTCTTAATTTACACTTTGATCCAAATGTAAAACCTAATATAACAAAAAATGAAGGAAAAAAAAAGTGTTTCTCTCTCTTCTTATTTATTGTTGTTTTTTCTCTCTTCATGATTTTTGTTGTTCATTATTGCTGTTGCTTTAATCATCATCTTCTTCTTCATTATCATCATTTTCTTCTTTATTATCATCATCATCTTCTTGTTGTTGACCACTGTTGTTGTTGTTATTGCTATAGCTGCTACTTGATCAATTTTTTAGGTCAAATTTTGTTTTGTACAACACTTTGGCATTACTTCATAGGAGATTTTGGTAAGTAAAATTATAATTTTTAGTTGAATTTGTCATCTAGGTACACTGGTCATGTTGTTTTTTCAAGAATAGATTGAGCCCTAACACAAATCTAACATAGGAGTCATCTGTTTTAACAGATCACTCATTTGTTAGGACAGATGAGTTATCTATTGCAATGAAGGACTCATATATTGTATTCATGTTTATGGTTTTATAGTACTGCAGCATGAATCGAACAGATGGGTAATCTGTTACAACAGACAAGTTATTTGTTGAAACAAATGAGTCATTCGTTGAAACAAATTGCTCACCTGTTGTAATAGAACCTGAAATTGATTCCAACAGATGTGTCATTTATTGCAATAGGTGAGTTATCTATTGCAATATATGACTCACATATTGGTATTCATGTTACAGAACTATAAGACATGAGTTATCAATTGCAACATGTTAGTTATCTGTTGAAACATGTTACTCATCTATTGGAATTGGCTTCAAAGGTTCTTTAGTATTATAACATCTATCCAAACAGGTGCGTCATCAGTTGCAACAAATATTCACCAGTTCCAACAGATAACTCATCTATTGGAATCAGCTTCAGGTTCTATAGTACCATAAAATGAATCTCAACATGTGAGTCATATATTGCAATAGATCACTAACCTATTGCAATATATTATACACCTGTTGTAATAGATTACTTATCTGTTGGGGTTTATGTTATAGTACTATAAAATCAGTATTAATTTTATTATTATGTCATTATTAACTTTCTTAACAAATGTGTTTATTTAGGTTCCACTAATGGAGAGATCAATAAAAATAGGGGTGGATTGTCATAGTAAATGGATCGAGGAGAGCAATTGATATGTATGGTGTTGAAATAAGGGTGAAATGATAGAGATGATAGATATGACAATCCAAAGTTTATTGCTTGCTTGAAAAAAGATTTCAAACTAAAGAAGGTGAATAATTTGAGCAAAGTATTTTCTTTAAGATGTGCTAATTCAATCTGAAAGTGGTGGTTAACGGCTGTAAAATACTTAAGTATTGACAAATTCGTCATTAATTTTTATGAAAAGTATCAGAAATGTGGCTCGGATCACATTACGAGCCATAATTCTTAAACCACAGCAAAGGTCCTCGATCAATATTTCCAAAATAAATTTTCCAATGGCAAAGGCCCTTCTACAAGTGATATGGACAATCAACTCCTTATATAATTGGGTGTTACATTCAGTTATTGGAAGATATATATGTCCATAGAGATTGCCAAGGATTTTTTTTTGGGGACACACGAGCATGGGTGTGTAGTCATCAATGCCTACTGTTGCATGCTAGAGTCCACAAATTTTAAAAGTAAGACGGCTTTGCATGTTAATGAAAATGGAAGTTTAAGTACTTTTTAGCATCCTATGATTCTTGGATTCTTGGTTTTCAATAGTTGAGAAAATTCATAACCATTGATAGGACTTTCTTGAGGATTAAGTATGGAAGAGTTTTGCTATCAGCGGTTTGCATAGAATGCGGAGAGTCATATCTTTCGTATTGCTTTTTGTATAGTGTACAAGGAATGTGATGCCTCGTATGGATATTATTCTGAACAAATGTGAAGCTGTGTCGAAGATACTGAATATTTATGTTTTATTTTGCATAGGAGCCCAAGTATCCCAGAGATAGGTTCAATTTTCTACACTTCAGCTCAATTTGGTTTTTGCATGAGGCATCTTGGAGAAAATATTCGAAACAACTTTCACAACGAAATGGTCAGGTATCTTTTCTATAGAGAAGCTAAAGCATATGTTATAGATGATTTTTTTTTAGCATTTCAATCAAATAAGGAATAGCCACCGAAGGCAGCACAACTTCTCGAATGTGCCGATTTCAAGAGATGGAGCCAGGTATTTTGTCTGATAAATAGGTACATTGTTATAAATTTAATTTCTTGTTTGAGTTATAAGATTATAATACTTAATGATGTTGTACTAAGTGATTTTTTATATAGGTATAATATTATGGCATCAAACATAGTTGAATTAGTTAATTCATTGTTTGGCGTTGAAAGAGAATTTCCCATAGTGGTACTATTTGATAAAATAAATAAAAAGTATGCCAAATTATTTCATGAAAGGCGTATATAGTTTGCGAATGCAAGAAACAGATTTGTTCTAGAAGCGAAAAAAGAAATATCAATGAAAATTAGTTTGGGGAATAGGTTATTTGCTCATCAAATAGCATATTACAAGTTCAGTACCGACGGTCATAGTGATGTTTCCACGTTCAATCTTCAAATAAGATCTTGTACATTTAGAGATTTTGACTTGGACAAAATACCCCATCCACATGTTATGAGAGCGCTTCGAGCCCAATATGGTGCACAATATAGAGTTCAAATTTATGAGTAATCATCTCCATATTATTCAGTGGAAAGATATATAATGACATATAGTGAGAATATTAATCTGGTGCCTCCTGAAGAATCTTGGATTGGTCCTGAAGAGATTTTTAAGAGATTAATATCTTCTCCATATATTGACCCAAGCACTATCAAACTGGGAAGAAGGCGATAAAAAGGAGGCGTGGAGTTGGAGAATCATTTCCATCAAGAATTAACAAGTTCTTCGTATGTAAGAACACCGGCCACAAAAGAACTAAATGCCTGAATCGTAATCCACCATGATTTATGTAATAATAAAACTTGTGTTTTTGTTTGTTTGTTATGAACTTTGATATTTTTAACTCATTATTGTGAATGTAAATGTAATTATTTTTAACTAGAGTGTGTTCTTCCAATATATGGACCATCTGTTGCAATAGATCTATTAGAAAAAACATAATACAGACCATTAAACTGAATTGTGTTCATCCAATAGATGATCAATCTGTTGCGACAGATAGGCCATCTATTGGAAAACACAATATAGTTCTTGCCACTGGTTTGGGTTCTTCCAACAGATGACCAATCTATTTACATAGATGGTCTATCTATTTGAAGAACTTAAAACTCTTCCTCTTGCTACTGGATTAAAATTTGTGTCAAACAATCAATCCTTACCTCTAAGCCTCGACATATTAAGAAGAATAAATAAACAAAATTAAAATTAAATAAGAAATAAAGTCAAGGTCGACCAAACATAGATTTTTTTATTAAACAAAACAAAATACATTAGGTTTAGGTAGATCCAATATAAATAAAACAAAATACATACTCTAAAAGAAAAAGCAAAACTAATTATTATTATTGTTATTATTATTATTATTGTCAACCATTAAATCATCAACTGGTAGCAGTAGGACCCTCTTTATCCTGTGAATCTCACAAAGCATCCTCGCTCTTACGGCGCCCAACTCCCACTAGAGTTCATTAACCTGCCTTTGAAGTTTTTGCATGGTGTCATGCAGAATTTCCATGTCCAAACTAGATCAGCTATATCTAGAGCACGCATGTATTAACAAAAAATGTAAAACACTAAAGAAAAGAAAAGAGTCTGAATGTAATACAACGTATACTACCAACTAGTAGATTTACAAATTAAAAAAACTTACCACAATGAAAAAAGAATCTTATCTTTGAAGAGAAGTGGTTCAAGATGAGATATAAAATACAAGATGCGATATAAAATACAAGATGCAAGAAATAAATAAAGTGGAGTAGAATGAATGAGTAAGGGGGGACCTATTTATCAAGGATTGAATTTGAATCTGTTAGGCAAAAATTCACGACTGTTCACCTCCATTTTATTAATTACATGCCTTTATTAAATCAAACATGGTGACTTTTTCATTACAGTGAAAAGTCATGACTTAATTAAATCAAACTGTTGACTTTTTTATTATTGTAAAAAGTCATGACTTTTCATCTTTTCAATATTAATTAGTTCTTAAGATTAAATAATCATTTTTATTAATTAAATAATTGAAGACTTTTCACCTTTTCAATAACCGTTTCTTTTAATAATAACCATTTTTATTGAGTTGTTGCAACAGATGGCCCATCTGTTGTAATAGATAACTCATCTGTCGTAACAGATTAACTATCTGTTACAACTGATGGTCCGTCTATGAAATAGATGATCCATCGATTGTAATAGATGGGTTATCTATTTGAAGACAGATAGACTATCTGTCGGAAGAGCTATTTTGATTTTTTCCAATAGTTGATTCATCAGTTACAACAAATCATGAATTTGATTTATCAGTTGTTTTAAATGTGTTAGACAAAAAGTCATGATTGTTCACCTCTTTTTTAATAATTTTATCCCTTAATTAATTTAAATTGGTGAGTTTTTGATTATTTAAATTAAGAAAATAGATTTAACAACAAAAAAGGTAAAAATTCATGACTTTTTACCTGTTCAATATTAACATTAGTTATTAAAATTAAATAACTATTTTATTATGGTTTTAAATTGTGTTTATCATTTATTTCCATATTATTTATTTACGAACCCATTTTCTTTATTAAATAATTAAAATGTCATGACTTTTCACCTTTTCAATAACCATTTTTTATTAATTATCATTTCAGTTAGTTTTTTCAACAGATAGATCATATGTAGAAATAGATTTGTCATCTGTTGAAAAAACACAAACCAGTGGCAAGAACTGTATTATGTTCTTCCAGTTGATCTATTGCAATAAATGTGTCATCTATTGGAAGAAGATACTCCATCAGCAAGGGTTTTGAGTTTTTCCAACATATTGCCCATCTATTGCAACGTATTGATCATCTGTTAGTTGAAAGCAATCCAGATTGATGAGTTGTATTGTGTTCTAGCAAATCTCCATCTATTGCAACAAATTGGTAATCTGCGGAAAATATTTTTTGTAGTCTATTGTATCTAATTCATATTACCTACCTTACCTCTTTTTATCAATGCACAAGTTAATAAAAATATATTTTATGTAATAAATAATAACATTTACATCCTCAACAATGAGTTAAAATTATCAAAGTCCATAACAATCAACAAACTAAGTTTACTATTACAAATATCATGGTGCATTACACATGGGGCACTTTTTTTTTACGGGCATGTAGTCCAATAGATTTTTCATTTGTTGTAACAGATGGGTCATCTATTGGAATAACTCAATCCAGTAGTAGCAAGGGTTTCTCTCTATTAGGTTTTTAGTTTTCGAGATTGTTGTTACCCTTCCCAGAAGATTAAGAAGAAAGGTTTTTAATATGGTTATCCTTTGAGCCTCTGTAGTTTTATACACTACTTCGCGATGGGAACTGAAGATTAAACACTATTTGACATTGATGGGGTAGGAAGAATAATGGGTGTGCAGATGGATGGATCTATTTTCATGCGTAGGAGTTATGTATTACTGGTCAGGTTATCGTGACAACACATATAAAGTACAATTATTTTGTGAATGCAGTTTTTTATCGATTAGGCATTGATCCTTCAAACAAGATCTTGCATCTTACAGTTAAGTTTGATAAGAGTAAACTGATAAGGCCAAAGGGTCCAATAAGATGTGTCGATACCCTGTTATAATTTAATAACAGTTTTGCTCATATTTATGCGTCAAGTTTTGAGAAAGGATCAATATTTGATGGCATTATAGAGACTCAATAGTGATTGCACTAGTTTTAATAGTGTAATGGAGTTTAAGAAGGCCTTCAAAGGATCCTAGTGTAGTAAACAAGAATGCAAAACCAATAGAAATTCCCTTGGTCCAAATTTATATGGATGGGTTGCTCGAGAAGACGATTACACAGCAGAACATATTGTAGGAGAATATATGCGCGGTAAAGGGGAGTTGCTAAAGATTATATCATCTCAAACCTTATTAAGGAATAAACATGTGGTAGCAAGCAATGAACTTCTAGCCAATTTGACCAATAATATTAACTTGAAAGATGAAAAATCAGAATGAGCTACAAATATGAAAGTGTATTTCAAAATGAAAATTCGTCAGTTGTCTTTGAAAAGAAAAATGGTAAAGTGGACTGTAGCTAGACACTTTTTTAGGTAACTGAAACTAGTTAGTGTGGCCTAAATGATCACCTCCAAATAATGAAATAAAAATCCTAGGAAATAACTTTGTGAGCACTGAGGGTTGGAAAGATGTACAATCAAGAATGAAACTTAAACCAAGAACTGCTAAAGTTAAAATAAGGGATCAAGCCAAGTTGGTAATTTTTAAATTCTAACTTGCATCCCATGCCTTCTGTTTGTGGTCTGATCAGGTCAGTGGCAGTGGAAATAAAATGGTTTGAAGTTGGGCAGAAATCCCATGTCTTTTTGTATCCACTGCAATTGACGTAACCAGATCCACAAAGAGAAGGCCTAGGATGCAAGTTTAACTTTAGAAATTACCGCCTTGGCTTGATCTCTTATTTTTACTTCAAAGGTTCTTGGTTCAAGTTTTATTCTAGTTGTACGTCTTTATAACCCTCGATGCTCACAAAGCTACTTCATTGGAGTTCTATTCCTTTCTTTGGAGGTGATTATTCAAACCACGCTAACTAGTAACAGTTACCTCGAAAAGTGCACAGCTCCAGTCCTCTTCACCATTTTTCTTTTCAACAATGGGTGATGGATTTTTATTTTTTGACACACTTTTATTTTTTAGATCATTCAGTTTTTTTCATTTTTCATGTCAATTTCATTGGCCAGATTCGCTACACATTCTTTGCTACCCTATGTTTCTTGTTTAATAAGGTCTGAGTTGATATAGTTTTCAGCACCTCCCCTTTCCCTCACAGATATTCTCCTAAGCACCTTCTGTTGTATAATCATCACCCCGATCAACTCACCCATATAAATTTAGACAAAGACAATAACTATATTAATTTTCATTTTTGTTTGCAGTAGTGCAATGCTTCGGAGGCCTTTCAAAAGTCCATTGAACCCTTAAAATCAGTCCAATCACTATTGAATCTCTACATTATCACCATAAATATGATGCCTTCTCAAAACTTAACACATAACATTAGAAAAACCATTATTAAATCGAAATAGGGTATTGGCACCACCTTCCTGGTCCCTCAGCCTTATCAGTTTGGACCTATCAAACTTAACTATAAAATACAATATCATTTTTGAATGATCAATCCCTAATCGGTAAAAAATAATATTAACAAAATTAGTGTAATTTATGTGTGTTTTCACGATAACATGATTAGTAATACATACCTCTCACATATGTAGTGGTTCCATCTACAAGCAGCTTATTCCTTCGAACCTATCTCTACTCTAGCCTTTTATGTTGGTTGGGCAAAAGTTGATCCACTTTCACTTCCTTTTCTTTTTGGAAGACATATTTTATCTACAAATAAGAGAAAAGCAAAAAGAACATTACAATTGATGTCTGCATAATATTGAAAAAGGGTAACACAAATATTTAATAAATACAACATATTACAACAAGAATTTTAATAGATAACCCATATGTTGCCATAGATGATCCATCTATTGTAAAAAATAACCAATATGTTGCAACAAATGGGTCATCTATTAGAAGAGCTATTTTAAGCTATTCTAACAGTTGATTCATCTATTGTAGCAGATGGTAATTCTATTGGAAGACCTATTTTAATATCTTCCATCATATATTCCACCTATTGTAACACCAACACCACCAATTATAACATCACCAACAACAACAACAATATCAACAATAGCATCAATAATAAAGAAACAAACAAACAACACCGATACTGCCAACAAGCCATTTTAAGTTCTCCCAATAAATGACCAATTTATTGCAACAGATAGGCCATATATTGGAAGACTTTTTTGATTGCTTAATAAAAACAATGGTTCGTTCATTCAATAAATAAGATATGGGTAATAAATAAATAAATAAATAAAAACAACAAATATAAATAACTAATTTAAATAACCAATGTAAAAATATGATGTGCACAATTTCAATTTTCATCAAATAAAACATGAAAAATTTTATGAAATAGGCAAATAAGAAGATGAGAAGGAAAGAATAATAGTAGAGAGCGCAGATCTAATAGTGAATCATACCTGCCATGTCAAAAGCGAAGGGATCAAAACACTAATTTTAGATAAGAAAAGATATATATTTGTTGATATTTGAAAGGAACCTCATGCGAAAGAGAAGAGCAAAAAGAGAAAAAAAGAAGAAGGTTGGGATTACTCTAAAGAGGAGAGAAAGAAGAGAGATGAATTATTTTATGGTTGAAGGATAGAGAATTCTAGGGATAGGCTTAAATATTTATTAATTTATGGTGATGAACGCTTTAAGGAGAAAGAGGAGACTGTGACGGTGACATTGAAAAGACAAGATAAGACACACAAGGAGGAGATTTTTGAGTTATCCAAAAAACGTTAGGCCTTCTTAGTATTTTTTTTCTTTTGTATTTTAGATAGAAAATTGATTTAAAATAAAAAAAGATCTTCCAATAGATAAGTCATCTATTGCAACAGATATCTCTATTTGATAATTTTCAACAGATCAGTCATCTATCACAATAGATGGCAACATCTATTTGATAATTTGAAATAGATAAGTCATTTGTTGCAATAGATATCAATATCTATTTGATAATTTCCAAGAGATAAATAATCCTTTATAATAGGTTGAACGTTTGTTTTAATAGATGTCTATAAATTTTTGATAATTTTCAACAAATGTGTACTCTACTGCAATAGGTTAGTCCTCTATTTATTCAAATCAAGCCATTATTTAAGATATCTAATCTAATTTAACTATAATTAAGGATGAGTTCATAGGTTCAACTACAATTTCTATTGATGTCATTGCAATTACATGATTAAGTATTATGTTCGTTCCGACCAAAGTCATCAATTAATTAATTTGAGTTGAAATAATTCATATCATGTAATTATTAGAAATATCAAAATTGATATATCTATAATTAAGGATGAATTCATAGGTTCAACTATAATTTCAATTGATGTAGTTGTAATTACATAATCAACTATTGTATTCATCTTGACCAGAGTCATCAATTGATCAATTTGAGTTGAAATTATTCATATAAAGTCATTATTTGAAATATCTAAATTGATTTAACTAGAACTAATGATGAGTTCATAGGTTCAATTACAATTTTAATTGATGTCATTGTAATTACATGATCAACTATTGTGTTCATCGTGACTAGAGTCATCAATTGATCAATTTGAGTTGAAATTATTCATATCAACCCATTATTTGAAATATATAAATTGAATTAACTATAATTAAGGATGAATTCATAGGTGCAACTATAATTTCTATTGATGTCATCGCAATTACATGATCAACTATTGTGTTTCTCTTGACCAAAGTCATCAATTGATCAATTTGAGTTGAAACTAATCATATCATCCATTATTTAAAATATCTAAATTTATTTAGATTGAATTAAGGGTGATTTCATAGGTTTAACTACAATTTCTATTGATGTCGTTGTAATTACAGGATCAACTATTGTGTTTATCCTGACGAGAGTCATCAATTGATCAATTTGAGTTGAAATGATTCATATCAAGCTATTATTTGGAATATCTTAATTTGATTTAGCTAGAATTGAGGATGTGTTCATAGGTTCAGCTACAATTTCAATTGATATCGTTGCAATTACATGATAACTATTGTATTCGTCTTGACTAGAATCATCAATTAATCAATTTGAGTTGAAATGATTCATATAGAGTCATTATTTGAAATATCTAAATTGATTTATCTAGAATTAAGGATGATTTCATATGCTTAATTACATTTTCAATTGATTTCATTACAATCACATGATCAACGATTATGTTTCTACTAACCAGAGTTATTATTTGATCAATTTGAGTTGAAATAATTCATATCAAATTATTATTATTGATTCAATATTAAATTTATTAAAGTTTCAATTCAACTTAATAACTAAAAACTATTTTTAATGAAATTTATTTTATTTATTATGAAATAATTAAAATTTATCTCTTTTGAAAAATTAATTAAGATCAATTCAGACCAAAATAACATTTTCAAAACTTGACATTCTTTTTCAAAATACAAATCAACTCATAGAATAGTTGCGAAAAAAATGTTTCATCATTTCAAAGCTTGAGTTCTTTCCCTTCTCTTTCTCTCTCAATGATACAAACAACAACTACTCAATAGATTGCTCAACCCTTCTTAATAGCTCAATTTTCTTTCTATTTTCAACCACATAGATCTTATTTTTGACTTTTTTATTGCTTGTATCTGTCATTTTCTCTCTCTTCACATAAATTAGGGCTTTTTAGTTAATTATAAGTTCTACATTTATTGTTTTTTCTAAAAATTAAGGATATTTAGTTAATGATTAAAACAGAAGACTTTTAGTTGTGTTATCTTCAAGAATGGGTTAATAATTTTGAGTTTTGAAGCTAAAAAATGTAGGAAGAACTCAAAAAAATCCTCGATTTTGCCGCAGTATTCTATTGACTGTTATGGTATTGTAGGATGGTGTTGGTGGTGGTGTTGGTGGTTGTTTGTGATGTTTTTGGCACTATTGGTGTGTTTGTTTGTTTTTTGTTTGTTTTGTTTTCTATTGGTTTTGTTATTTTTTTTATTTTGTTGATGTTATTATTGATGGTGTTCACATTATTGGTATAGGTGGCGGTGGTGGTGGTATTTTTTGTTATTGTGGTGGTGGTGGTGGTGGTGGTGGTATTGATGGTATTGGT